>NW_024435422.1:0-1505 GCF_017639785.1 Mesocricetus auratus | reverse complement strand
TGGCGGAGGCGCTGAGGGCGTGAGCCCGCCGGATTTATAGGCGGTGGCCTCACATTCATTTTTGTTTTCAGTGGCCGGTGTCTATCAGGGTGATATCTTTTTTCCTCATACCGTGCCACCTCCTCCTCTAGACCACCTTCTTCGCTAGAATCCAGAGTGTCAGAATCAGAATTATCTAGCTCCAAGGCTTCTAGCTCTACTGCAGGGTATAGACTAGATTCTGGCTTTTTCTTTTCTTAGATTTGTTAAGGGGTGAATGATAACTCCTTCTTTCTCTCCCCCTTTCTTAACTTCCTGGGGAGGGCCTTTTTTCTTAGACATGTCTTTTCTTTTGCGAGCTCCCATTCTCTCACTCCGTTCAGTTTCTGACATGCTATCCTGAACTTCCTCTAAGGTTCCCTGACTTTCTATTATAGCAGGGTGACAGGCCTCATCCTCCAAGCAGTTTTTAACTAGCTTCCAAATGGCTTTGGTACCTAAGCAGAGATCTCCTTCTGCATGCTTCCTGTCTAGTTCTTTACCTAGCTTGTTCCATGAGGCCACAGTGAGGGACCCGGAACAAGCATACCATGGTGCCACTCTATCTACCTCCTTCACAAAATTTTGAAGTGTTCGTGGTGCAATTTTAAGATCTCTTTGTTTTAGCACAGTCTGTAAGGCTGTAACCACTGACTGTGACGACCCCATCGCGCTGACAGCTTATCTAAAAAACGCGCTCAACTCCGTTACCAGACTGACAGCACCAGACTGACAGCACCAGACTGACAGCACCAGACTGACAGCGCCAGATGGACAGCGCCAGATGGACAGCGCCAGACGGACAGCGCCGTTCTGTCAGCACCAGCCACGATGAAGGAGAAGGACAAACAGGACTAGCACCAAAGCCTCCACTGACCCGTCCCACGGTGATGACAAACTAAGGCCAAAGTCGAGAAAAGGGTTGTTCAGGATAAAGCATACCTCTCTGAACCTACGTCCCTGCAGTTCTGAATCCGCCCCGTTTTCCGAGGGGTCTCCCGCGGCGCCGGCGATGTTGAAGAGTTCCCGGGTTTCGGCACCAGATGTCCCGCGCTACCGTCTCGCCAGCAAGAACGACGCAGAACACTCGGATCCTTCTGCAGTAAAGCTTTAATGCATCTTGAGAGATAGATGATCAGCTTCTTAGAGGGAGACCCCAAGCTAAGAAACCCAGCCCCTTATATAAGCCTAGGAGCTCCGAGTGAGATGTGTAGAGCCGGGATTGGTGGTTTGCACATCACCCCAGATGACGTCACGGGAGAGGCACAGTTTAAACGGTTAACTCCAACTGACAGCGACAGTTAACTCCAACTGACAGCGACAGTTAACTCCAACTGACAGCGACAGTTAACTCCAACTGACAGCGACAGTTAACTCCAACTGACAGCGACAGTTAACTCCAACTGACAGCGACAGTTAACTCCAACTGACAGTGGATGTCAGCGCCATCTTCTAACGGCAATAGCGATAGCGGGCGGCTCCTCACA
>NW_024435421.1:0-3011 GCF_017639785.1 Mesocricetus auratus | reverse complement strand
GCCCCTGAACTCTTGGGGAAGGGTCTAGGCCCTGCCCTATATGAAATGACAGACTATGCACACCCCCATGGAGGGCCTCACCAACCTTGGTGAAATGAGGGGATAATGGGGGGTTGGGGGGAGGGCACGGGAGGATGGGAGGGAATGGGAGAGGGACCTGGAACTGACTTGTAAAGCAACCTTGTTTCTAATCTGAATTTAAACTTAAAAATAGAGAGTTTTCAATAGAGGAGTCTAAAATGGCTGAGAGGCACTTGAGAAAGTGCTCAACATCCTTAGCCATCCGGGAAATGCAAATCAAAACAACTCTGAGATACCATCTCACTCCTGTCAGAATGGCTAAAATCAAAAACACCGATGAAAATTTATGCTGGAGAGGATGTGGTGAAAGGGGGACACTCCTCCATTGCTGGTGGGAGTGCCAACTGGTTCAGCCACTTTGGAAATCAATATGGAGATTCCTCAGAAAAATGGGAATAAACCTACCACAAGACCCAGCAACTCCACTCTTAGGCATATATCCAAAAGATGCCCATTCATACAACAAAGATGTCTGTTCCACTATGTTCATAGCAGCTTTATTTGTAATAGCCAGAACTTGGAAGCAACCTAGATGTCCCTCACCCGAAGAGTGGATAGAGAAAATGTGGTACATCTATACAATGGAGTACTACTCAGCAGCAAAAAATAATGGAATCTTGAGATTTGCAGGCAAATGGATGACACTAGAAGAAACCATACTGAGTGAGGTAACCCAGTCACAAAAAGAGAAACATGGCATGTACTCTCTCATATATGGATTTTAGACACAGATCTGGGGAGTGCCAGCCTACAATCCTATGGCCAGAGAGTCTGGGAAAGAGAAACTTCATTTAGTGGCTGATCGAAGAAGAGGCAGTCTCCCTTGGTTAAGTACTGAGCTGAACTCAAGAAAGCCAGTAACAGAGAGGGAGGAGTGATGATCAAAGGGATTAAGACTGGGCTGGTTTAACCCCCTGCAACAGCTGACCAGACAAAGGTAAACTCTTGAATCCCAGGCAACAGCCTGGGAATCCAGCATGGGACTGATCAAGACCCCCTGAATCTGGGTGTCAGTGAGGAGGCCTAGGGAATCTATTGAGCCTTGGGCAGCAGATCAGTACCCATCCCAAGTATACACACGGACTTTGGACTCCCATAGAACAATGTGAGATGCACTCTCACCCTGAACTCTTGGGGAAGGGTCTAGGCCCAGCCCTATATGAAATGACAGACTATGCACACCCCCATGGAGGGCCTCACCCTCCCTGGGGAAATGAGGGGATAATGGGGGGGTTGGGGGGAGGGCACGGGAGGATGGGAGGGAATGGGAGAGGGACCTGGAACTGACTTGTGAAGCAACCTCGTTTCTTATCTAAATTTAAACTGGAAAATAAAATAAAAAAATTCCATATAAAAAAAGAAACAAAAATCATGTCTTCATTTTCATTCTCAATTCATTTAAAGAATTTCAAAAAGCTTTGTAGTGTGTATTTGGAGTTCTAAATGAATCCAATTTTTGATCAGGGTAAATGCAATTGTAAGACACAGGCCACAATTGTGATGGACATTCTGAATTAGGATTTTTCTGGGTTTATTATGAAATTGGTATTATAGAATTTAAGGGGTATCTCAGCTGTCAGAAGAGGAGGCAGAAATATGTGAAGGTCATGCTTACATATAAATTTAATTCTATGTCAGACAGGTGTATCTGAGATCCTTCTTTAACATATATAACCATATTTTCTTAAAGTTAAAACAATAGTCATAAGATATTTATTTGCTTAATTTTTGTTGAGTTTTACTGAGAGACATTGTCATGTGATTTAGGATGGCCTTTAACTCCTGATCACAATTAATTGCTCCACTACCACATTGCTACCAGTACAGGCCTCTCTCATTTTGCATAATTATATCAGAGTATAAATGTTGAAGTAGATTTACATAAATATACATACACACAAACTCACACACAAATACTTTAGTTATTTTATGAGAGCCATACATAAAAAGAATTATTTTTTCCTTAGAAATAATGTTATTATTTAATATTGAATAAAAAGGCAGCTCTCTAAAAAGAAAAATAGAGTTAGGATTTGGAGGCCCCAGTATAATCACATGGATTTTAAAGGTGCAATATATAAAATTATTCAAGCTGAGAATGTGGTACATCTGTCTAGTGTTATCTATTCATTACTTCCCTCATGGATTATTGAAATTTTTCACAAAGTGAACCTTGATCTTTCTGTCCCAAAGTATATACTCAAATTTCCATAAAATCAATTATTTGGTTTCTCACATTTCCTTGCACTTCATTTTCAATCATATAAAATTTAATGGTAGCCTTACTGATATAAAACACATTTTTACTAAATCACCAATATTAATAAGATTTTATCATATACTGAAAGTGGATTCTTTATTTTATGCAATAAAAAAATCAGTGGCACTTCTATTCACCTTGAGAAAGAAGAAAAATTAAGACTAACCAAAGCTTATGATTTCTAACTACTGGTACTTTGCCTGGATTTTATTCTTTTTCTTTCAATTAACTGCTTCCCCAAGTATATTTTTCCACATCTTCTGACATGAAATCATCACTAAATTGGTAGTAATTATTGCAGTTCTTACTAATATTAAAATCCTGACTAAAAATAACCAGATTTATCAGCATTTGAAACCCATCTGCAGATGGCTTTTATCCTGCCACTGTGCACAACCTGGGCATTTGTCCCTTTAAAAATGAGACTCCTTCATGGACTGCAGGGTTGGACTCCAAAGATCAGGACTCAACCTCTAGAGAGAGTGACTAACTAAAGCTGCTTGGTTTCTGTCGGGCTTTGGAATTCTAGAAAAACACAAATAACCCTTCTGGCTGTAACAAGCTAGCTCATGTCACCCTATTTGTGTGGCAGCAGTCCTATAAGAAGCCACCAGAAAGAATAAGAATATACTTATGCTAATTCACAAATCAAAGATAAAAGACTGAGGTG
>NW_024435420.1:0-630 GCF_017639785.1 Mesocricetus auratus | reverse complement strand
CCAGGATATGGGAGCATCCCAGCTTTCTCACATCACCTAAAGATGGTCGACACCTGCTATGTCAGCTGGAAGCTGTCTTGATGACTCAACACCTTAATTCCCTAACCTGCCACACTTAACTCTTTGCCTTTTCAATAATAAAAGGGGATGTAAGGAATCAGGCATTATGCTGGCTGGCCTGTCACCTGGCAGAATGCACTCAGAGAGTACCCAGGCCAGCCCAGGTTTCCATTTGTCTGCAGACTGGTACAAAGGACCCCACCTATGCTTTTTTTCCAGATCTTCTCTGGTGGCAGTGATACCATATGGGCCACAGCACAGAGAAGCAGTGCTCTGTGCTAATAGCACTGAGTATGCTCAGGCCTACGATATAGGGAATGATCGCTGCATTGCCTAAGATTGATTTGCTTACTTTGTGGGCATAGAAGCCATAGAAATCAATGACCCATAGGAGTGAGTCAATAAAGTGGCAGCAGAGGAAGAAGGAGTCCATGAGAGCCAGGTTGAAGATGTTGATGGAGATGACTTTTTTACGTATGTGGAATCCCAGGAGCCAGAGTACGATGGTGTTTCCTACCAGTCCAACCAGGGCAATAATGATGGCCAGGAAGTTCAGGGCCTTACCCTCCC
>NW_024435419.1:0-7295 GCF_017639785.1 Mesocricetus auratus | reverse complement strand
CTGGTGCTGTCAGTCTGGTGCTGTCAGTCTGGTGCTGTCAGTCTGGTAACGGAGTTGAGCGCGTTTTTTAGATAAGCTGTCAGCGCGATGGGGTCGTCACAGTCAGTGGTTACAGCCTTACAGACTGTGCTAAAACAAAGAGATCTTAAAATTGCACCACGAACACTTCAAAATTTTGTGAAGGAGGTAGATAGAGTGGCACCATGGTATGCTTGTTCCGGGTCCCTCACTGTGGCCTCATGGAACAAGCTAGGTAAAGAACTAGACAGGAAGCATGCAGAAGGAGATCTCTGCTTAGGTACCAAAGCCATTTGGAAGCTAGTTAAAAACTGCTTGGAGGATGAGGCCTGTCACCCTGCTATAATAGAAAGTCAGGGAACCTTAGAGGAAGTTCAGGATAGCATGTCAGAAACTGAACGGAGTGAGAGAATGGGAGCTCGCAAAAGAAAAGACATGTCTAAGAAAAAGGCCCTCCCCAGGAAGTTAAGAAAGGGGGAGAGAAAGAAGGGAGTTATCATTCACCCCTTAACAAATCTAAGAAAAAGAAAAAGCCAGAATCTAGTCTATACCCTGCAGTAGAGCTAGAAGCCTTGGAGCTAGATAATTCTGATTCTGACACTCTGGATTCTAGCGAAGAAGGTGGTCTAGAGGAGGAGGTGGCACGGTATGAGGAAAAAAGATATCACCCTGATAGACACCGGCCACTGAAAACAAAAATGAATGTGAGGCCACCGCCTATAAATCCGGCGGGCTCACGCCTTCAGCGCCTCCGCCATATGAGCTTCGGCTGAATACTGGTACTGACTCCTTTTTACCTTTAGAGGAACGGAGAAAAATACAAATGGCTTTTCCAGTATTCGAGAATGTGGAAGGCGGAAGAGTACATACCCCCGTAGATTACAATCAAATTAAAGAATTGGCCGAATCCGTTCGTAATTATGGGGTCAATGCTAACTTTACCACATTACAGGTGGAAAGGCTTGCTAATTTTGCCATGACTCCCACTGACTGGCAAACGACAGTGAAAGCAGTGCTTCCCAACATGGGACAATACATGGAATGGAAGGCTCTCTGGTATGATGCAGCCCAGGCACAAGCTAGAGTTAATGCCACGGCTGAAGATGAGAATCAGAGGCAGTGGACATTTGAAATGCTGACAGGTCAGGGTCAACATGCCCTTAATCAAACCAACTACATCTGGGGCGTCTATGGTCAGGTGTCGGCCGCCGCTATTAAAGCATGGAAGGCCCTCACAAAAAGGGGAGAGTCCAGTGGACACCTTACAAAGATTGTCCAAGGACCCCAAGAGCCATTTTCAGACTTTGTGGCCAGAATGACAGAGGCCGCCAGTCGCATCTTTGGTGATTCAGAACAAGCTATGCCCCTGATTGAGCAACTTGTCTATGAACAAGCAACCCAGGAATGTCGAGCGGCTATCGCCCTCGCAAAAGCAAAGGTTTACAAGATTGGCTCAGAGTGTGCAGGGAGCTGGGGGACCCCTAACCAATGCAGGACTAGCTGCCGCCATTTTACAAACGCACAGGTATAGAGATTTATCTAATCGAAAAGCTTGTTTTAATTGTGGGAGAATGGGGCACCTTAAGAAAGATTGTCAAGCCCCTGAAAGAACAAGAGAATCGAAGCTTTGCTATCGTTGTGGTAAAGGTTATCATAGGGCTAGCGAATGCAGGTCAGTCCGGGATGTAAAAGGGAGGCTTCTGCCCCCTATTGAAGAATCCAAGGTACCCCAATCAAAAAACGGGTCACGGGGCCCATGGTCCCAGGGCCCTCAGAAATATGGGAACCAATTTCAGAAAAGCAATCAAGAGGAAGTAGAGGTTTCCGAGGAACCTCCGGAATGGACTTGCGTGCCGCCTCCGACTTCTTACTCATGCCCCAAATGAATGTTCAACCGGTCCCAGTCCATTCCCCTGGACCTTTGCCCCCTGCCACCATTGGGCTTATTCTGGGCCGTGGCTCCTTAACTTTACAGGGACTCATTATATATCCTGGGATTGTTGACCCATATCATAAAGAGGAGATTCAAGTTCTCTGTTCTAGCCCTCGGGGTGTATTTTCTATAAAGCAGGGAGATAGAATTGCACAACTGGTGTTGCTGCCCTCCCTCGGGGATGGAGAAACCTACACTTTACAAAAAAGGGCTATGGGATCTTCTGGAAGTGATTCAGCCTATCTGGCTATACCCCTAAATGAGAGACCTACAATAAAATTGTTAATTAATGGAAAAGAATTTGAAGGGATAATGGATTCGGGAGCAGACAAAAGCATTATTTCACTCCATTGGTGGCCGAAGTCTTGGCCCACTGTTGTTTCATCTCATTCTCTACAAGGTCTTGGATACCAGTCCTCTCCTGCCATCAGTGCCTCAGCCTTAACCTGGCGGGATGCTGAAGGCAAACAGGGATGTTTTACCCCCTATGTGTTGCCACTCCCTGTAAATTTATGGGGACGAGATGTGTTACAAGCCATGGGCATGACCCTAACTAATGAATACTCCCCCAGGCATCAGCCATTATGGCAAAGATGGGGTATACAAATGGTAGAGGCTTGGGTAGGCAAGAACAAGGCAGAATAAAACCCATTACACAACACGGAAATCGGGGTAGAAAAGGACTGGGTTTTATTTAGGGGCCGTTGAGGCTTCACGACCCATACCATGGAAAACAGAGGAGCCGTTATGGGTCTCTCAATGGCCTCTATCCTCTGAAAAATTAGAGGCTGTCACAAGATTAGTGCAAGAACAGGAACGGCTGGGGCATCTAGAGCCTTCTACCTCCCCATGGAATACACCAATTTTTGTTATTAAGAAGAAATCTGGGAAGTGGAGATTACTCCACGACCTGCGGGCCATTAACAATCAGATGCATCTTTTTGGCCCTGTTCAAAGAGGCCTTCCTTTGCTTTCTGCACTTCCTCAAGATTGGAAGCTTATTATTATAGATATTAAGGATTGTTTCTTCTCTATTCCACTTTACCCACGGGATAGACCAAGGTTTGCCTTCACTATCCCTTCTCTTAATCATATGGAACCAGACAAGAGATTTCAGTGGAAGGTACTGCCGCAAGGCATGGCCAATAGCCCAACAATATGTCAGCTATATGTGCAGGAGGCTTTGGAGCCAATTAGGAAGCAATTTACATCTTTAATCGTTATCCATTATATGGACGATATTCTTATTTGTCACAAAGAGTTAGATGTTTTACAAAAGGCTTTTCCCATGCTGGTGGCTGAATTAAAACAGTGGGGATTAGAGATTGCCTCAGAAAAGGTTCAAATTGCAGATACAGGGCTCTTTTTGGGCTCAAAGATTACTCCCAAAAATATAGTTCCTCAGAAAATAGAAATTCGCAAAGACCACTTACAAACATTAAATGATTTTCAGAAACTTCTGGGAGATATAAATTGGTTGAGGCCCTTTTTAAAAATTCCATCTGCTGATCTAAAACCCCTCTTCGATCTCCTGGAGGGTGAGCCTCATATCTCCTCACCCAGAAAATTTACCCCTGCCGCCCACCGAGCCTTACAGATGGTGGAAGAGGCCTTACAGGAAGCACAATTACAACGAATTGAGGAGTCACTACCTTTTAATCTGTGTGTTTTTAAGACAGCTCAATTGCCAACTGCAGTCCTGTGGCAACATGGACCATTACTTTGGATTCATCCAAATGCTTCCCCTGCTAAGATTATTGACTGGTACCCTGATGCTGTTGCACAGCTCGCGCTTCGCGGAATAAAAGCAGCTGTTACACATTTTGGCAGGGATCCTGATTCCTTGATTGTGCCTTATACTGCTGCACAAGTTCAGACCTTGGCAGCCACATCTAGTGATTGGGCAGTTTTAGTTACTTCCTTTTCAGGACAAATTGATAATCATTTTCCAAAGCATCCAATTTTACAGTTTGCCCTAAACCAGGCTATAGTGTTTCCACAAGTGACAGCTAAAGACCCACTCCCAGATGGGACTGTGGTGTACACTGATGGATCAAAAACTGGTATGGGAGCTTATGTGGTCAAGGATAGGGTTATATCTAAACAATATAATGAAACTTCACCTCAAGTTGTAGAATGTCTGATAGTACTGGAGGTTCTTGAGGCTTTTCCAGGACCCCTCAATATTGTATCAGATTCCTCTTATGTGGTTAATGCAGTTAATCTCCTTGAGATAGCTGGAATAATAAGATCCTCCAGCAGAGTTGCTAACATCTTTCAGAAGATACAAGCTGCCTTGTTAAATAGGAGATTTCCTGTTTTCATTACCCATGTCCGAGCACATTCTGGACTCCCAGGTCCCA
Source organism: Mesocricetus auratus (assembly GCF_017639785.1). Taxonomy (NCBI): domain Eukaryota; kingdom Metazoa; phylum Chordata; class Mammalia; order Rodentia; family Cricetidae; genus Mesocricetus; species Mesocricetus auratus. The sequence continues at coordinate 2,981 of NW_024435419.1, read as the reverse complement.
TGTCCTTAGGGAATGACTTAGCGGACAAGGCTACAAAGCTGGTGGCCGCTGCCTTGTCTACCCATGCACAAGCAGCAAAAGAATTCCATAAGCGCTTTCATGTGACGGCTGAGACCTTGCGCCGTCGTTTTGCTCTATCCAGGAAAGAGGCTAGGGAAATTGTTACTCAATGCCAGAATTGCTGCGAATTCTTACCTACTCCCCACATGGGAATAAACCCACGTGGCATTAGACCATTGCAGATGTGGCAGATGGATGTTACTCATATTCCCTCTTTTGGAAGGCTTCAATATGTTCATGTTTCTGTTGACACCTGTTCTGGCGTAATGTTTGCCACACCCCTAACAGGGGAAAAGGCCTCATATGTGATTCAACATTGCCTTGAGGCCTGGAGTGCTTGGGGAAAACCCAGAATTTTAAAAACAGACAATGGACCAGCATATACCTCTCAAAAATTCCGACAGTTTTGTCGGCAAATGGATGTTACCCATCTAACTGGCCTACCTTATAACCCTCAAGGACAGGGCATTGTGGAACGTGCCCATCGTACACTCAAATCATATCTGATTAAACAAAAGGGGAGTATTGAGGATGTTCTACCCTCGGTACCAAGAGTTGCTGTATCCATGGCACTTTTTACCCTTAATTTCTTGAACTGTGATGCCCAAGGCCACACTGCGGCTGATCGCCACAGTTTAGAGCCTGATAGGCCAAAAGAAATGGTAAAATGGAAAGATGTCTTGACTGATCTCTGGAAAGGCCCGGATCCTATTCTTATAAGATCCAGGGGAGCTGTGTGTGTTTTTCCACAGGAGGAAGAAAACCCCCTGTGGATCCCTGAAAGACTCACTCGAAGAGCTCCTTCACAACTCCAGAATAAGAAGGATGGAGGCCAAGTGGGTGATGAAGACTCTCCTACTCGGGATGATGGTTCCTAGTATGATGGGAGAGTTACGGTGGGCCATCATGTCTACCTTCCCCTACCGATGCCAGTGATGCAGAATGCCCAGGTGTTCCCTAGATTTTTCACAAATAATAGAGAGTTGGGGCTTGCCTTTTTGCCTTTAGATCCTCAGATACAGAGTTTTCAGGATGAGAGAACCTTGTCATTAGTAGGAAGCTTGTGCTTTACTGTGATTTCTTCATTAAAGGATAATTTTATTCATATGGATCCAGAAAGATCTAATGCTAATCCTTTTGAATTAATGGAAGCTGTACTGATCTTTCTCCTATGATAGTGAGAAGGGACAGATTACTTTTGATTGGAAAGGGGCATTAGGCAACAGTCTGAGTGAGGGACAGAGCTCTGGATCATCTGATTGGTCCTCCTCCAATGTTAAGTATACCCCTTTTAAGAGAACTAATTATTCAGCTGCCCTTTATTTGGGTTGTGAGTAATGATACCTTAGGTAAGAATCAGAAAGAAATAAATTGTTCTGCTTAGAATTGTTTTTATGCATTATGCTGGGATGCTATTAAGCACCCTTTTGCTTTGGTAATGCGCATGCCTCGATTTATTCCAGCTCCTGTTGAGGCGCCAAGTAATTTGAGTTTGTTTAGGGAAAAGCGAGATTTTTGGGATCTCTGCTATTATTGTGGGCCTGATAGCCACCGCCGCGGTTACTGCTTCGGTTACCGCCTCGGCCCTTGCACTTTCTGCCACTGTGCAGACAACTCAAACCATTAATGAACTATAGGCCACTGTGACCATGGTCCTAGATAAACAGGCCACTGCCAATTCTCAGATACAAGGAGGCCTGATGTTGGTAAACCAACAGATTAATTTGGTTCAGGAACAATTGGATATATTGTGGCAGATGGCCAAATTGGGATGTGAACAAAGTTGCCTGGCCTTTGTGTCACTTAGTACAATATGAGAATTTTACAAGAGCAGCTAACCTGTCAAAAGCTCTGTCTCAACATTTATTACAGAATTGGACTTTTGAGTTTGAGCAGACACTCCGTGAGTTGAGAATGGCGATCCTGCAAGTGAATTCGACGCATCTGGATCTTTCTCTGATGGAAGACCTCTCCCCTGGATTTCATCTGCATTTTCTTATTTTAAGGAATGGGTGGGGGTAGGATCATTTAGCCTAGTTCTCTGCTGTGGAATAGTGTTGATGCTTTGGATGGTGTGTACGCTCAGAGCCCAAACAAAAGGAGAAAGTGGTGGTGGCACAAGCACTTGCTGCCTTAGAACACGGAGCATCCCCTGACATTTGGTTAACCATGTTAAAGCAATAGGTCGCTGGCCTCCCAGCTCTTGCACCCCACGAGGCTAGTCTCATTGCACGGGATAGAGTGGGTAGGCTTCAGCAGCCCAAGGAGTTGCAAGGCTAAGCACTGCACAGGAGAGGTCTGCGGTATAACGACTTTCTCCTGGGAGATAAGTCATCTTGCATGAAGGTTCTATGTCATGATCTCCTTCCCCCAGAAAAAAGACATCGGACTGGTCAGGACTTCCTCTGGGGATAAGACCCTGGAGAGGAGCTTTGTACATGTTCCGAATTTGCACATGGGGATTTGACCTCTATCTCCACTCCAAAGTTGTGGGTGTCCTATTGCTTCAAAAATAAATGAATAGGGGGAGATGTGAGGAGCCGCCTCGCTATCGCTATTGCCGTTAGAAGATGGCGCTGACATCCACTGTCAGTTGGAGTTAACTGTCGCTGTCAGTTGGAGTTAACTGTCGCTGTCAGTTGGAGTTAACTGTCGCTGTCAGTTGGAGTTAACTGTCGCTGTCAGTTAGAGTTAACTGTCGCTGTCAGTTAGAGTTAACTGTCGCTGTCAGTTGGAGTTAACTGTCGCTGTCAGTTGGAGTTAACCGTTTAAACTGTGCCTCTCCCGTGACGTCATCTGGGGTGATGTGCAAACCACCAATCCCGGCTCTACACATCTCACTCGGAGCTCCTAGGCTTATATAAGGGGCTGGGTTTCTTAGCTTGGGGTCTCCCTCTAAGAAGCTGATCATCTATCTCTCA
>NW_024435418.1:0-1325 GCF_017639785.1 Mesocricetus auratus | reverse complement strand
GTAGTTAGATTTCATGAAGTTAAGCACATAGTTTCACACACAGTGTGGTATCGATAGATTTGAAGAAGTTAAGCATGTAGTTTCTAATACAGTGTTATATGGGATGTTCTCATGAAGTTAAGCACATAGTTTCACACACAGTGTTGTATCGTTAGTTTTGACGAAGTTGAGCATGAAGTTTCACACACAGTGTTGTATTGTAAGTTTCCTTGAAGTTAAGCACGTATATTCTCACACAATGTTGTATCATAAGTTTTGAAGAAGTTAAGCATGTAGTTTCTAATACAGTGTTATATGGGAAGATCTCATGAAGTTAAGCACATAATTTCACACACAGTGTTGGATCGTTAGTTTTGAAGAAGTTAAGCACGTAGTTTCTAAAGCAGTGTTATATGGTAAGTTTTCATGAAGTTAAGCACATAGTTTCACACTCAGTGTTGTATCGTTAATTTTGAAGAAGTTAAGCTCATAGTTTTATATACTGTGTTGTATCGTTAGTTTTCTTGAAGTAAATTATGTAGTTTCTCATATAGTGTTATATAGTTAGATTTCATGAGGTTAAGCACATAGATTCACACACAGTGTGGTATAGTTAGATTTGTAGAAGTTAAAAACGTAGTTTCCATTACAATGTTGTATGGGAAGTTCTCATGAAGTTAAACACATAGTTTAAGCAGGTAGTTTTATATACTGTGTTGTATCGTTAGTTTTCAAGAAGTTAATTATGTAGTTTCTCAAATAGTGTTATATAGTAAGATTTCAAGAAGTTAGGCGCATACTTTTACACACAGTTTTGTATCGTTAGATTTGAAGAAGTTAAGCACATAGTTTCTAATACAATGTTATATGGGGGTTCTCATGAAGTTAAGCACATAGTTTCACACACAGTGTTGTATCGTTAGTTTTGAAAATGTTAAGCATGTAGTTTGACAAACAGTGTTGTATTGTTAGTCTCCATGAAATTAAGCACGTATATTCTCAGAAAATGTTGTATCGTTAGTTTTGAAGAATTTAAGCAAGTAGTTTTATATACTGTGTTTTATCGTTAGTTTTTATGAAGATAAGTATGTAGTTTTTCATATAGTGTTATATAGTTAGATTCCATGATGTTAAACACATAGTTTCAGACACAGTGTTGTATCGTAATTTTTGAAGAAGTTAAGCACATAGTTTCTAATACAAAGTTATATGGTAAGTTTTCATGAAGTTAGGCACATAATTTCTCACACAGTGTTGTATCGTTAGTTTTGAAGAAGCTAAACACGTAGTTTCTAATACAGTGCTACATGGGAAGTTCTCATGAAGTTAAGCACATAGTATCACAC
>NW_024435417.1:0-1426 GCF_017639785.1 Mesocricetus auratus | reverse complement strand
AAAATTGCACCACGAACACTTCAAAATTTTGTGAAGGAGGTAGATAGAGTGGCACCATGGTATGCTTGTTCCGGGTCCCTCACTGTGGCCTCATGGAACAAGCTAGGTAAAGAACTAGACAGGAAGCATGCAGAAGGAGATCTCTGCTTAGGTACCAAAGCCATTTGGAAGCTAGTTAAAAACTGCTTGGAGGATGAGGCCTGTCACCCTGCTATAATAGAAAGTCAGGGAACCTTAGAGGAAGTTCAGGATAGCATGTCAGAAACTGAACGGAGTGAGAGAATGGGAGCTCGCAAAAGAAAAGACATGTCTAAGAAAAAAGGCCCTCCCCAGGAAGTTAAGAAAGGGGAGAGAAAGAAGGGAGTTATCATTCACCCCTTAACAAATCTAAGAAAAAGAAAAAGCCAGAATCTAGTCTATACCCTGCAGTAGAGCTAGAAGCCTTGGAGCTAGATAATTCTGATTCTGACACTCTGGATTCTAGCGAAGAAGGTGGTCTAGAGGAGGAGGTGGCACGGTATGAGGAAAAAAGATATCACCCTGATAGACACCGGCCACTGAAAACAAAAATGAATGTGAGGCCACCGCCTATAAATCCGGCGGGCTCACGCCCCTCAGCGCCTCCGCCATATGAGCTTCGGCTGAATACTGGTACTGACTCCTTTTTACCTTTAGAGGAACGGAGAAAAATACAAATGGCTTTTCCAGTATTCGAGAATGTGGAAGGCGGAAGAGTACATACCCCCGTAGATTACAATCAAATTAAAGAATTGGCCGAATCCGTTCGTAATTATGGGGTCAATGCTAACTTTACCACATTACAGGTGGAAAGGCTTGCTAATTTTGCCATGACTCCCACTGACTGGCAAACGACAGTGAAAGCAGTGCTTCCCAACATGGGACAATACATGGAATGGAAGGCTCTCTGGTATGATGCAGCCCAGGCACAAGCTAGAGTTAATGCCACGGCTGAAGATGAGAATCAGAGGCAGTGGACATTTGAAATGCTGACAGGTCAGGGTCAACATGCCCTTAATCAAACCAACTACATCTGGGGCGTCTATGGTCAGGTGTCGGCCGCCGCTATTAAAGCATGGAAGGCCCTCACAAAAGGGGAGAGTCCAGTGGACACCTTACAAAGATTGTCCAAGGACCCCAAGAGCCATTTTCAGACTTTGTGGCCAGAATGACAGAGGCCGCCAGTCGCATCTTTGGTGATTCAGAACAAGCTATGCCCCTGATTGAGCAACTTGTCTATGAACAAGCAACCCAGGAATGTCGGCGGCTATCGCCCCTCGCAAAAGCAAAGGTTTACAAGATTGGCTCAGAGTGTGCAGGGAGCTGGGGGGACCCCTAACCAATGCAGGACTAGCTGCCGCCATTTTACAAACGCACAGGTATAGAGATTTATCTAATCGAAAAGCTT
>NW_024435416.1:0-2816 GCF_017639785.1 Mesocricetus auratus | reverse complement strand
TTGCAGATCAGGCTGGCCTCGAATTCATAGAGATATGCCTGCCTCTGCCTCTCAAATGCTGGCATTAAAGCCATGCACTCCCACTGCCTAGATTTAGCTGCTCTTTTTTGTTGTGTATATCTAGGCATGGTTGATTTGTTTCTTAGGTATTAACTTTGTTCTACTTTATTTAGAGTCTGTTGCTGAACTTGGAATTTGTAGATTCTAGTTAGTACAGATAGCCAGCTTGGCCAGGGTTTCCCCATGTTTGCCTCTGGGTTTCTGGGATTACTAGAGTTTGCTGTGTTACATCTGCTCTTGTGTGAGTACTTGGTATCCATTTTATGCTTTTTGTTTTTCTTTATTTTATTTTATTATTCTTTTTTATTTTTAAGTTTAAATTTAGATTAGAAACAAGGTTACTTCACAAGTCATTTCCAGGTCCCTCTCCCTTTCCCTCCCCTCCTCCCATGCCTTCCCCCCAACTTCCCCCATTATCCCCTCATTTCCACAGGAAGGGTGAGACCCTCCATGGGGGGTGTCCATAGTCTCCCCCTGCCCAGCATAGACCCATTACTTTTGGAGTAAATTACCTTCCATTCTAGACAGAAACACTGTTTAGCTCCCTGCCCCTCCTTCTCTTTTTGGTTCTATGGATTAAGTATAGTGCTTCATATATGCAATTGTTAGTACCTTGTCTTGATTTAGAAATATCTTTATTATGGATAATTTATACATGTATAAAATTGAGATGGAGCAGCAACTCCAAGGTTATCATCATACAACCTTAATAATTATCAGTTTAAGTTTAAAGTCAGTCATTACACTGGTCATTTTGTTCTGTCTGTTTGTCTACCTATCTATCTATCTATCTATCTATCTATCTATCTATCTATCTATCTGTCTATCCATTTATCTGTCTGTCTGTCTATCTATCTATCTATGTAATCGTTTTCTCTTTGTAGCCCTCACTGTCCTTGTACTCTGTATTCTAGTCTGAAATTCTACCTGATCTGCCTCTTCCTCCAAGTGCTGTGATCCAAGGTGTGCACCACAATACCTAGATTTTTCTCTTTCTATATTTTAGTATAAACTCTGAATCATAAAAATTTTGTTTTGCTCCTTTCCCTTGTTGGGAAAAAGGGGCTATAGTAAAAATATCTAAAATAAATTCATAATACCTAAAAATACTGGTTGTTTTTTCTATTATTGGGAATTTTTCTGTCTTTTGATAGCTATTGTAGTCCTCATTTGCTCTAATTTAAATAATGTACTTAATTTCAATTTTTCTCCTTTCTTCTTGTTTTTTATTTACATAACACACACACACACACACACACTCTCTCTCACACACACACACACAGTCGGTTTACAGATGTTAAATGTGAAATGGTTATTAGAGCCTATAGAGCAGGATTGGAGTAATGACATCAGTACCCTCATAAGTAATGTCTTTAGTCATTTTACTTTTCTGTATATTTTACTTTTTATAATTTAATATTTATCACAATTTTTATTGCTAGGATTTGGATTTTGTGAGTATAAAGAGCCTGAATCTACCCTCCGTGCTCTCACATGGTTGCATGACCTTCAGATTGGAGAGAAGAAGCTTATGGTATGGGTATGGTTTTTCATTTATTGATACAAATTCAAGGTCAATTTTGTGATGCTTATATTTCTCCTCTTGATTAAATATTGTGCTTAATACTGATCTTTTAATACATAATGCATAATTTAATATAGACTATAGATATTTACTTATAATAGTCAAAAATTATAGTTAGGTAAGTTAGGTTTTCTAGATATATAGAGATGTATTTGAGACAGATAGATAGTCTTCAAACCTCTCAAAGACCTTAAGAAAATGGCATTGAAAATGGTTTAGGGTTTTTCTTGACAATGAGAAATGTCTGCTCCTGGCAGCACCAATTACGTCTGAGAGGAAGATGGGCATCAAAGAAACTTGTTATGGAGTTTACTTTCAACATTGCAAGATTAGCCATTTGGGCAAGAAACTGCTCTTGCCTATACTGCTTGACTGTTGCTGTATAATCTGGATATTCAGGATTCACAGGAAAGTGACTGCTGAACTCAGTCTTATAGGGTTCCTGCTTCATGGAAGAGTCTATGAGACTTTCTGCAGGACACCGAGAAATGACTGACAGACAGCCAATGCAGATGCACAGTTTGAAATTTCCTGCTTTGCTGAGAAGTGTTCCAGACACATTGTGGCCTATGGGCTGAAGATGGATACCCCAACGTTACAGAGGAACTTTGGGTGAATGTCCAGGTAGCAAGATGTCTCTGTCAAACCTAGTGATTATATATTATCTTTCTGTGGTCTTTGATGGAGTTGAAGACAGATAGTTATAATTATAGTTTTCCTTTGTTATGATAAAAGATAAGCTACATATAGAACTTTAGACTCACAAGGATGGGATGGATGATATTTTCTTTAAATCTTGCTAAATGTTGATAGACAAAATATTGTAAATGTATTCTTACTTGATAACTGTTCTGTTATATATAATTTGACTATGTTAAAGTTAAGGCCTTTCTTTTTTTAAACAGAAAAGAGGAGATGTTGGGGAAGTCTTATGTCAATAAAGCACTGTTGAGCCAAAAGGAATCTAGATAGGTGGGACTAGCAGTCCAGGAGAACTCTGGAAAGGAGAAACACAAGAGAGTCAACATGTAACTCCATGGGGTAGGAAGCCTGGAACTATTCTCTGGTAAGAAACATACTTAGATTAACAATTATGGGGTAATTACTTAAGTCAGAGATAGCCAGTAAGAAACAATCAAGGCCAACAGCTTCATAATTAATATAGCCTCCT
>NW_024435415.1:0-6465 GCF_017639785.1 Mesocricetus auratus | reverse complement strand
GTGCCTGCAGATACCCTGGGAACTGCACAGAGCTCCCAATCGCGGCGGGAGCCAAGCACCCCAGACTCCGGATCTTCGCTCACACCAACGAGACCAGGAAAGGAGAGGAGGCTGGGAGTCCAGGGAAGCGGCGGTTCTTCCAGCAGCATCAGGTAAACAGGCTGGCTTCCCGGCCTGTGCTCCAGTGCCTGCAGATCCCCTGGGAACTGCACAGAGCTCCCAATCCCGGCGGGGGCCAAGCACCCAGACCCCAGGTCTTCTCTCCCACCAACGAGACCAGGAAACCAGAGGACCCAGGGAGACCAGGGGAGTAGCTGTTCTGGATCAAGTACAAAAGGACACAGCATAGGGTCCAGGGGACCAGGTAAGAGGATAAGCGCCCCAGATTCCTGTTCTTCTTCTCCACCCACGGGACCAGCATTCAGACAAGGAATAGAAGAACCACCAGATTATTGGACTTGCTAGCACACACCAAAAGGAAACGCTGGTCCCCAGACCAGTAAGGGGCTCTTTCTGTACCCACTAGAAGAAGAGATGGAAAGAGACAATACAAAAACACAGTCAGCAACAGAAAAACAAATATGACACCGCCAGATTCTAGAGACTCCACACCAGCAAGACCCCAACATTCCAATGGGGACGAAGCAGAAGAGAACGACCTTAAAAGCACTTTCATGAAAATGATAGAGGCCCTAAAAGAGGATATTGGAAAATCCCTCAAAGAAATGGAAGAAAAAACAAACCAAAAAATGCAAGAATTGGAAGAAAAAACAAACCAAAAAAGGCAGAAAATGGAAGAAGAAATGAAGCAAAAAATGCAGGAAATGGAAGAAAAAACAAAGCAAAAAATGCAAGAATTGGAAGAAGAATCATACCAAAAAAGGCAGGAAATGGAAGAAGAAACAAAGCAAAAAATGCAAGAAATGGTAGAAAAAACAAAGCAAAAAATGAAAAAAATGGAAGAAGAAACAAACAAAAAAAGGCAGGAAATGGAAGAAGAAACAAAGCACAAAATGCGAGAAATGGAACAAAAAACAAACCAAAAAATGCAAGAAATGGAAGAAAGAACAAACCAAAAAATTCATAAAAGGCAACAAACGGACGAACAGATAAACAGAAAATTGCAAGAAGCAATGCAAACACTGCAAGGGTTGAAAACTGAAATAGAGTCATTAAAAAAACACAATCTGAAAAAAGGCAGAAAATAGAAAAGCTGGACAAACAGACAGGCACTACCAATACAAGCATTACCAACAGAATAGAAGAGATGGAAGAGAGAATCTCAAGTGTTGAAGATACGCTAGGAGAAATGGATTTATCAACCAAAGAAAACCTTAAATCCAACAAATCCTTAACACAAAACATCCAGGAAATATGGGACACCATGAAAAGACCAAACCTAAGAATAATAGGTATAGAAGAAGGAGAAGAAATCCAGCTCAAAGGGGCAGAAGGCATATTCAACAAAATCATAGAAGAAAACTTTCCCAACCTTAAGAAAGACATGCCAATGAAGGTACAAGAAGCCTACAGAACACCAAATAGAGTGGACCACAAAAAAAATCCCCTCGCCACATAATAATCAAGACCCCAAACATACAGAATAAAGAAAGAATATAAAGAGCAGCTAAGGAAAAAGGTCAAGTAACATACAAAGGCAGACCTATCAGAATTACACCTGATTTCTCCATGGAAACGCTGAAAGCCAGAAGGTCCTGGATAGATATTCTACCTACACTAAGAGACCACGGATGCCAGCCCAGACTACTATACCCGGCAAAGCTCTCAATCACTATAGACGGAGAAAACAAGATATTCCATCACAAAACTAGATTCAAGCAATATGTGTCCACTAACCCAGCCCTACAGAAAATTTTGGAAGGAAAACTCCAACCCAAGGAAGCTAACTACAACCAGAAAAACATAAGCATTAGAGAATCTCTCCCTACCAACAGCCAAAAGAACAAATGGGTGAAATTCCACACATAATTCCACCAACAACAACCATCGCAAATCGAAGAAGGATGAGCAATCATTGGTCATTAATATCCCTCAATATTAATGGCCTTAACTCACCCATAAAAAGACACAGACTAGCAGATTGGATTCGAAGACAGAACCCTTCCTTCTGCTGCATACAGGAAACACACCTCACCCTTAAAGACAGACATTACCTGAGAATTAAAGGTTGGGAAAAAAATTTTCAATCGAATGGACCCAAGAAACAAGCCGGGGTAGCAATCCTAATATCTAACAAACTAGACTTTAAAATAAAATCAATCAAAAGAGATGAAGGAGGTCATTACATACTCATCATAGGTGAAACCCACCAAGAGGAAGTGTCTATTCTGAACATCTATGCCCCAAATACAAAGGCATCCACATTCGTTAAAAAAACATTATTAGAACTTAAATCTCATCTAAAGCCCCACACAGTTATAGTGGGAGATTTCAACACACCACTCTCACCACTAGACATGAATACCAAACAGAAACTCAACAAAGAAGCAAAAGGGCTAATAGAAGCAATGATCCAACTGGGATTAACAGATATCTGTAGAACATTTCATCCACATAAAAAAGAATATACCTTCTTCTCACCACCACATGGAATCTTCTCAAAAATCGAACACATACTTGGCAACATATCCAACCTCAGCAGCTACAAAAAAATTGGAATAACTCCATGCATCTTATCAGACCACCATGCTTTAAAATTAGAATTCAACAACAACACAAATTGCAGAAAACCTACAAACTCATGGAAATTGAATAATGCTCAACTGCACCATCCCTGGGTCAAAGAGGAAATAAAAAAAGAAATTAAAGACTTCCTCAAATTCAATGAGAATGAAGACACAACTTACCCAAACCTATGGGACACTTTGAAAGCAGTGCTACGGGGGAAGTTCATAGCGCTAAATGCGCACATGAAGAAACAGGAGAACAGTTATACCAGAGAATTGACATCACAGCTGAAAGCTCTAGAACACAAAGAATCACACTCCCCCAGGAGGAGTAGACGCCAGGAAATAATCAAATTGAGGGCTGAAATCAATAAAGTAGAAACCAGGAAAACAATACAAAGAATCAACGCAACGAAGAGTTGGTTCTTTGAGAAAATCAACAAGATAGACAAACCTTTGTCCAAACTTACCAAACAGCAGAGAGTGAACACGCAAATTAACAAAATTAGAAATGAAATGGGGGACATAACAACAGACTCTGAGGAAATCCAGATAATCATTAGGTCATACTTTGAAAACCTGTACTCCACAAAATTCGAAAATTTAAAGGAAATGGATGACTTCCTGGACAGCTATCAATTGCCAAAACTAAATCAAGAACAGATAAGCAATTTAAATAGACCTATAACCCCTATGGAAATAGAAGCTGTCATCAAAAGTCTCCCAACCAAAAAAAGCCCAGGTCCAGATGGCCTCAGTGCAGAATTCTATCAGAAATTCAAAGAACAGCTTATACCAATTCTTCTCAAAGTGTTCCACACAATAGAAGCAGAAGGGTCTTTGCCAAACTCTTTCTATGAGGCTTCAATAACCTTGATCCCCAAGCCACACAAAGATACAACTAAGAAAGAGAACTTCAGACCAATATCCCTCATGAACATTGATGCAAAAATACTCAATAAAATACTGGCAAATCGGATCCAAGAACACATCAAAACAATCATTCACCACGATCAAGTAGGTTTCATCCCAGGAATGCAGGGATGGTTCAACATACGAAAATCCATCAACGTAATCCAGCATATAAACAAGCTGAAAAACAAAAATCACATGATCATCTCACTAGATGCTGAAAAAGCCTTTGACAAAATCCAACACCCCTTCATGATAAAGGTCTTGGAGAGATCTGGGATAACAGGGACATACTTAAACATAATAAAAGCTATATACAGTAAACCAACAGCCAACATCAAACTAAATGGACAGAAACTCAATGCAATTCCTCTAAAATCAGGAACAAAACAAGGCTGTCCACTCTCTCCATACCTTTTCAACATGGTACTTGAAGTCCTAGCTATTGCCATACGACAACAAAGGGGGATCAAGGGGATACAAATTGGGAAGGAAGAGGTCAAACTTTCACTGTTTGCAGACGATATGATAGTTTACATCAATGACCCAAAGAACTCTACCAGGGAACTCTTACAGCTGATTAACACCTTCAGCAAAGTGGCAGGCTACAAGATCAACTCAAGAAAATCAGTAGCCCTACTATATACAGATGATAAAAGGGCTGAAAGAGAAATCAGAGAAACATCACCCTTTACAATTGCCACAAACAACGTAAAATACCTTGGGGTAACGCTAACCAAACAAGTGAAAGACCTGTATCGTAAGAACTTTGAATCTTTAAAGAAAGAAATTAAAGAAGCCCTCAGAAAATGGAAAGATCTCCCATGCTCTTGGATAGGTAGGATCAATGTAGTAAAAATGGCAATCCTGCCAAAAGCAATCTACAGATTCAATGCAATCCCCATTAAAATCCCAGCACAGTTCTTCACAGACCTTGAAAGAACAATAATCAATTTTGTATGGAAAAACAAAAGACCCAGGATAGCCAAAACAACCCTGTTCAACAAGGCAACATCCGCATCACCATCCCTGACCTCAAGCTCTATTATAGAGCTACAGTCCTGAAAACAGCTTGGTATTGGCACAAAAATAGACAGGTAGACCAATGGAATCGAATTGAAAACCCGGGTATTAACCCACACACGTACGAACATCTGATCTTTGACAAAGAAGCTAAAAATATACAATGGAATAAAGAAAGCATCTTCAACAAATGGTGCTGGCATAATTGGAGACTGGCATGTAGAAGAATGCAGATCGATCCATGTCTATCGCCATGCACAAAACTTAAGTCCAAATGGATCAGAGACCTCAACATAAATCCAGCCACACTGAACCTCTTAGAAGAGAAAGTGGGTGGTACCCTTGAACGAATTGGTACAGGAGACAGCTTCCTGAACATAACACCAGTAGCACAGGCAGTAAGATTAACAATTAATAAATGGGACCTACTGAAACTGAGAAGCTTCTGTAAGGCAAAGGACACAGTCAGCAAGACAAAAAGGCAGCCCACAGAATGGGAAAAAATATTCACTAATCCCACATCTGACAGAGGGTTGATCTCCAAAATTTACAAAGAACTCAAGAAGCAAGTCTCCAAAACACCAAAGGACCCTATTAAAAAGTGGGCTGCAGAACTAAATAGAGAGTTTTCAATAGAGGAGTCTAAAATGGCTGAGAGGCACTTGAGAAAGTGCTCAACATCCTTAGCCATCCGGGAAATGCAAATCAAAACAACTCTCAGATACCATCTCACCCCTGTCAGAATGGCTAAAATCAAAACACCAATGACAATTTATGCTGGAGAGGATGTGGTGAAAGGGGGACACTCCTCCATTGCTGGTGGGAGTGCCAACTGGTTCAGCCACTTTGGAAATCAGTGTGGAGATTCCTCAGAAAAATGGGAATAAACCTACCACAAGACCCAGCAACTCCACTCTTAGGCATATATCCAAAAGATGCCCATTCATACAACAAAGAGGTCTTTTCCACTATGTTCATAGCAGCTTTATTTGTAATTGCCAGAACGTGGAAGCAACCTAGATGTCCCTCACCTGAAGAGTGGATAGAGAAAATGTGGTACATCTACACAATGGAGTACTATTCAGCAGAAAAAAATAATGGAATCATGAAATTCGCAGGCAAATGGATGACACTAGAAGAAACCATCTTGAGTGAGGTAACCCAGTCACAAAAAGAGAAACATGGCATGTACTCTCTCATATATGGATTTTAGACATAGATCTGGGGAGTGCCAGCCTACAATCCTATGGCCAGAGAGTCTGGGAAACAGAAACTTTATTTAGTGGCTTATCGAAGAAGAGGCAGACTCCCTTGGTTAAGTACTGAGCTGAACTCAAGAAAGCCAGTAACAGAGAGGGAGGACTGATGATCAAAGGGATTAAGACTGGGCTGGTTTAACCCCCAGAAACAGCTGACCAGACAAAGGTTAACTCTTGAATCCCAGGCATTAGCCTGGGAAACCAGCATGGGACTGATCAAGACCCCCTGAATCTGGGTGTCAGTGAAGAGGCCTAGGGAATCTATTGAGCCTTGGGCAGCAGATTAGTACCCATCCCAAGTATACACACGGACTTTGGACTCCAATAGAACAATGTGAGGTGCACTCTCACTCAGAACTCTTGGGAAAGGGTCTAGGCCCTGCCCTATATGAAATGACATACTATGGACACCCCCATGGAGGGCCTCACCCTCCCTGGAGAAATGAGAGGATAACGGGGGGAGGGGAGGGCACGGGAGGAAGGGAGGGAATGGGAGAGGGACCTGGAACTGACTTGTGAAGCAACCTTGATTCTTATCTAAATTTAAACTGGAAAATAAAATTTAAAAAAAAGTAAAAAAATAA
>NW_024435414.1:0-27588 GCF_017639785.1 Mesocricetus auratus | reverse complement strand
GAGAATCTACACATGAAACTCTTCAAAACTAGCTTGATAACCTTGTGTAAGAAACTACATGTGTAACATTTTGGAACCTATCGATACAACACTGTGTGAGAAACTATATGTGTGACTTCTTGAAAACAAAGGAAACAACTCTCTGTGAGAATCCATAAGTGATACTTCTTGAAAGCCATCAATACAACACTGTGTGAGGAACTAGGTGTGTAACATCCTGAAAACTAAGATACAACACTATGTGAGATTCAACACTTGCAACTTATTGAAAACTAAACCTACAACTCTGTGTGATAATATACACGTGTGGCATATTGAAAACTATCAGTATAATGCTGTGTGAGATTCAACACTTGTGCATATTGAAAACTAAGGATACAACGATGTGTGTCAATCTACACGTGTACCTCATTGAAAACTAAGGATACAACACTGTGTGAGATTCTACACTTGTACCTTATTGAAAACAAACGATACAAAGCTGTGTGAGAATCTACAGGTGCAACTTATTGAAAACTAACGATACAATGCTGTTTGAAAATCTACCTGAGTAACATCTGGAAATTATCGATACAACGCTGTGTGAAAATAATGATCAAAACTGTGTGAGAATCTATAAGTGTAACTAATTGAAAACTAAAAGTACAAAACTGTGTGACAAACTATGTGGGTAGCTTCTGGAAAACTAACGACACAACACTTTGTGAGATTCTCTACGTGTACCTTATTGAAAACTAACTACACAACTCCGTGTGAGAACCTACAGGTGTAACTAATTGCAAGCTAAAGATACAACACTGAATATGTATCTACACGTGTAACTCATTGAAAACTAACGATACGACGCTGTGGGAGTATCTACACGTGTACCTTATCGATAACTAAGGATACAACACTGTGTGAGATTACATAAGTGTAAGTACTTAAAAACTAGCGATACAACACTGTGTTAGAAAATGAATGCTTAATTTGTTGAAAACTAACGATACAACGCTGTGTGAGATTCTACCCGTGTACCTTATTGAAAAATGAGACCAGCCTGTAATACCAAGCTAGTTCCAGGACAGCCTCCAAATCCACAGAGAAACCCTGTCTAGAAAAAGCAAAGAAAAAAAGAATCTACACGTGTAAATTCTTGGAAACAATCGACACAACATTGTGGGAGAAATTACATGCTTAATTTCTTGAAAACAAACTATAAAATACTTTTAGATAATCTACACGTGTAACCTATTGAAAACTAATGATACAACGATGTGTGAGATTCTACACATGTACCTTATTGAAAACTAACCAGACAAGATGGTTTGAGAATCTACCCGTGTAAATTCTTTAAAATATCGATACAACACTGAGTGAGAATCTACATGCATAATTTCTTGAAAACTAACGTTACGAAACTGTGTGAGAATCTATAAGTGTAACAACTTGAAAACTACCAATACAATATTGTGTGAGAATCTACATGCATAGATACTTGAAAACAAACAATACAACACTGTATTTGAATCTATAAGCATAACTTCTTCTAAACTAATGATACAACACTGTCTGAGAATCTACACATGTAACTTATTGAAAACTAATGATACAACACAGTGTGAAAAACTACACGTGTATCATATTGAAAAGGAACGTTACATCCCTGTGTTTGAATCTATATGTGTAACTTCTTGAACATAAAAGACTAAACACTGTCTGCGAATCTACACGTGTAACCTCTTGAAAACTAACGATACAACACTGTCTGAGAATCTACACTTGTAACTAATTGAAAATTAACCAAACAACACTGTCTGAGAATGTACACGTGTAACATATTGGAAACTAACTATACAACACTCTGTGAGAAACTACATGTGTAGCTACTTGAAAACTAAAGATACAACACTGTGTTTTTTATCTATATGAGTAAATTCTTGAAAATAAAGGACACACACTGCCTGAGAATCTACACGTGTAACTTCTTGAAAACTAATGATACAACACTGTACGAGAAACTACATGTGTATCTTACTGAAAACTAACGAGACAACACTGTGAGAGAACCTAAATATGTAACTTCTTAAAAACAAACGATACAAGTGAGTATCTACTTGTTTAAAATCTTGAAAACTAATGATACAGCCCTGTGTGAGAATCAGTCTGTGTAACTTCTGGAAATCTAACCATACAAGTCTAGGTTCTAAACACTGTCTTGAGAATGTACACGTGTAACTTCTTTAAAACTAATGATACAACACTGTGTTTGAATCTATATGTGTAACTTCTGGAAAATAAATGACTCAACACTGTCTGAGAATCTACATTGTATCTTATGGAAAGTAACGATACAACACTGTGTTTGAATCTATATGTGTAACTTATTGCCAATAAAGGACACAACACACTCTGAGAATCTACACGTATAACTCATTGAAAATTAAAGAGACAACAATGTGTGAGTAAACACGTGTAACATATTGAAAAATAATGATAAAACACTGTGTGAGAATATATAAGCGTAACTTCTTGAATACTAAGGATACAATACTGTCTTGAGTATCCACACGCGTAAATCCTTGAAAACTATCAATACAATTATGTCTGAAATTCTTCACGTGTAACTTATTGAAAATTAACGATACAACAATGTGTGAGAAACTACATGTTTAAGTACTTGAAAAGTAATGATACATTCCTGTGTTTGAATCTATATGCGTAACTTCTTGAAAATAAAATACACAACTCTGTCTGAGTATCTACACGTGTAACTTCTTGAAAACTAATAATACAACACTGTGTGAGAAACTGCATTTTTAACGTCTTGAAAACTAATGATACAACACAGTGTGAGAAACTACATGTGTAACTTCCTAAAATCAAATGGTACAAAGTTGCCTGTACATCTATAAGCATGACTTATTGAAAACAAAGGAAACAACACTTTGTGTGATACTACCTGAGTAACGTCTTGAAACAAACGATACAACATTGTGTGAGAATATATATTCGTAACATATTGAAAACTAACAATACAGAACTGTATGAGAATCTATATACGTAACTTCTTGAAATCTAACGATACAACACTTTGTGAGAATCCACACGTGTAACTCCTTGAAAACTAACGATACAATACTGAGAATCTATTTACGTAAGTTACTGAAAACTAACGATACAACACAGTGTCAGAATCTCCAGGTGTACCTTGTAAAAAATTAACGACCCAACACTGTTTGAGAAACTGTATGAGTAACACCTTGATAAAAACGATACAAAACTGTAAGAGAATCTTCATGTGTAACTTCCTAAAACCAAACGATACAACACTGTGTGAGTATCTATGTGTGTAACTCATTGAAAACTAACGATACAGCACTGTGTGAGAATCTATCTACATAACTCCTTGAAATCTAAAGATACAACTCTGAGTTCTAAACTGAATGCATACCTTCTTGAAAACTTAAGAAATAACTCTGTGTGAGAAACTGTATTAGTAACTTCTAGAAAACAAACGATACAACCCTGTCTGTGAATCTACACTTGTATCAAATTGAAAAGTAACGAGACAACACTGTGTTTGAATCTATGTGCATAACTTCTTGAAAACAAAGGACACAACACTGTCTGATAATCTACATGTGTAAGTTATTGAAAATTAAAGATACAACACTGTATGAGAAACTACATGTGTAAGAACTTGAAAACTAATGAAACAAAACTGTGTGAGAATCTACACGTGTATGTTATTGAAAAGTATCAATACAACCCTGTGTTTGATTCTATATGTGTAACTTCTTGAAAATAATAGACACAACACTGTCTGAGAATCTACACGTTTAACTTCTTGAAAACAACGATACAACACTGTGTGAGAAACTCCATGTGTAACTTCTTGAAAACTAATGATACAACACAGTTTGAGAATCTACATGAGTAACTTCTTGAAATCCAACGATACAAAGCTGTCTGCACATCTATACACATAACTTATTGAAAACAAACGAAACAACAATTTGTGGGAAACTTTGTGAGTAACGTCTTGAGACAAACGATACAACACTGTGTGAGAATCTATATATAACTTCTTGAAATCTAACGAAACAACAGTGTGTGAATATCCATACGTGTAACTTCTTGAAAATGAACGATACAACACTGTGAGAGATTCTATATGTGCAACTTCTTAAAAACAAATGCTACAAAACAGTCTGCGAATCTACATATGTCATATCTTGAAAATAATGGACTCAACACTATCTGAGAATCTACACCTGTAGCTTCTTCAAAACTAACGATACTGCACTGTGTGATAAACTACAGGTATAACATATTGAAAACTACCGATGCAACAATGTGTGAGAAACTACATGTGTAACTACTTGATAACTAACGATACAACACTCTGTTAGAATATACACATGTAACTTATTGAAAGTTAACAAAACAACAATTTCTGAGGATCTACACGTATAATTTATTGTAAACTAATGAAACAACACTGTGTGAGAAACTACTCGTTTATCTTTTTGAAAATTAATGACACAAACCTGTGTTTGAATTATATGAGTAACATCTTGAAAATAAAGGATTCAACACTCTCTGAGAATCTACATGTATAACTTCTTTAAAAATAATGATACAACACTGTGTGGGAAACTACATGTGTAACTTCTGGAAAACTAGCGATACAACACTGTGTGAGAATCTATAATGGTAATTTCTTGAAAACTAATGATACAGCACTGTCTTGAGAATCTACTCTTGTAACTCCTTAAAAACTAGCCATTCAACACTGTGGGAGAATTTATAAACATAACTTCTTGAAAACTAACGATACAAACTGAGTGCACACCTATGCACGTAACTTATTGAAAGTAAAGGAAACAACACTTTGTGGGAAACTACGTGAGTAACATCATGAAACCAAACGATTCAACATTGTGTGAGAATCTATATTCATAAATTATTGAAAACTAACGATACAGCTCTTTGTGAGAATCTACATAAGTAACTTCTGTAAGTCTAACAATACAGCACTGAGTTTTAAAATGAATGCATATCTTCTAGAAAACTAAGGATACAACACTGTGTGAGCATCAATACGTGTAACTTATTGAAAAACTAATGATACAACATTGAGTAAGAATCTATATGCATAAGAATCTGGACCTGTAACTTATCAAAATTAACGACACAGCACTGTTTATGAAACTACATGCATAAACTAACGATACAACTCTGTGAGAGAGTCTACATGTTCTAACTTCTTAAAACAAACGATACAACACTGTGTGAGTATTTATGTGTGTAATTTCCTGAAAACTAACGATACAGCACTGTGTGAGAATCTATCTATGTAACTTCTTGAAATCTAACGATACAACTCTGGGCTCAACTGAACGGATAACTTATTGAAAACAAATGAAATAACTCTGTGTATTAGTAACTTCTGGAAAACTAAGGATACAACACTGTCTGAGAATCTAATCTTGTAACATATTGAAAAGTAAAGATACAACACTGTGTGAGAATATACACTTGTATATTATTGAAAAGTAAAGATACAACCGTGTATTTGAATCTATATGCATAACTTCTTGAAAATAAATGACTCAACACTGTCTGAGAATCTACACGTGTAACTTTTTGAAAACCTACCATACAAAACTGTGTGTGAAACTACATGTTTAAATTCATGAAAACAAATGATACAACACAGTGTAAGAATCTACATGCATAACTTCTTGAAAATAACAATACAAAACTGCCTGCACAACTATACGTGTAACTTAATGAAAAAACAGGAAACAACACTTTGTGGGAAACTACGTGAACAACATCTTGAAAACAAACTAAACACCATTGTGTCAGAATCTATATTCGTAACTTATTGAATACAAACGATACAGCACTGTGTAAGAATCTTTATATATAACTTCTTGAAATCGAACGATACAACACTGTGTGAGAATCCACACGTGTAACTTCTTGAAAACTAACGATACAACAGTGAATTAGAATCTATATACGTAAGTTCTTGAAAACTAACGATACAACACAGTGTGAGAATCTCCAGGTGTAACTAAAAAAAGTAGCAACACAATACTTTTTGAGAAACTACATGCGTAACATCTCGAAAACACAGAGAGAGGTTATTGACATATGCAATTTCTTAAAAAGAAACGATACAACACTGTAACTATGTGCCTAACTTCTTGAAAACTAACGATACAGCACTGTGTGAGTATATATGTAACTTCTTGAAATCTAACGATACAACTCTGAGTTCTATACTGAATGAATAATTTCTGGAAAATTAACTAAATAACTCTGCGTGAGAAACTACATTAGTACCTTCAGGAAAACTAATGATACATCACTGTGTAAGAATATACACGTAAAACTTATTGAAAATTAATGATACAAAACTCTGTTTGAATCTCTATGCGTAAATACTTGAAAGTAAAGGACACAAAAATCTCTGAGAATCTACACGGGTAACTTATTGAAAATTAAAGATAAAACACTGTTTGAGAATCTACACTTGTAACTTCTTGAAAACTAATGATACAACCCTGTGTGAGAACATATAAGGGTAACTTCTTGAATACTCATGATGCAACATTGTGAGAGAATCTACACGTGTATCTTATTGAAAATTAATGAAACAACACTGTCTGAGAATTTCCACGTGTAACTTATTGGAAATTAAAGATACAACACTGTGTGAGAAACTATATGTGCAACTTCTTAAAAACAAACGATACAACACTCTCTGCGACTCTACACGTGTATCTTATTGAAAAGTAACTATACAACCCTGGGTTTGAAACTATATGAGTAACTTCTTGAAAATAAAAGATACAACAATGTCTGAGAATCTACAAGTGTAACATCTTGAAACCTAATGATAGAACACTGTGTGAGAAACTGCATGTTTAACTTCTTGAATACTAATGATACAACACAGTGTGGGGAAAAATGCGTAACTTCTGGAAATCAAACGATACATAGCTGCCTGTACATGTATACTCGTAATTATTGAAAACAAAGGAAATTACACTTTGTGGGAAACTACGTGAGTAAAGTCTTGAAACAAAGGATACAACATTGTGTAAGAATCTATATTTGTAACATATTGAAAACTAATGAGACAGCACTGTTTGAGAATCTATATAGGTAACTACTTAAAAACTAACGATACAACTTTGTGTGAGAATCCACACGTGTAACTTCTTGGAAAGTAATGATACAACACTGTGAGAGAATCTATATGTGCAACTACTTGTATTTCCTTTCAACATGACCATTGATGTGAGGAGCCGCCTCGCTATCGCTATTGCCGTTAGAAGATGGCGCTGACATCTGCTGTCAGTTGGAGTTAACCGTTAGAAGATGGCGCTGACATCTGCTGTCAGTTGGAGTTAACCGTTTAAGCTGTGCCTCTCCCGTGGCGTCATCTGGGGTGATGTGCAAACCACCAATCCCGGCTCTACACGTCTCACTCGGAGCTCCTAGGCTTATATAAGGGGCTGGGTTTCTTAGCTTGGGGTCTCCCTCTAAGAAGCTGATCATCTATCTCTCAAGATGCATTAAAGCTTTACTGCAGAAGGATCCGAGTGTTCTGCGTCGTTCTTGCTGGCGAGACGGTAGCGCGGGACATCTGGTGCCGAAACCCGGGAACTCTTCAACATCGCCGGCGCCGCGGGAGACCCCTCGGAAGACGGGGCGGATTCAGAACTGCAGGGACGTAAGTTCAGAGAGGTATGCTTTATCCTGAACACCCCTTTCTCGACTTTGGCCTTAGTTTGTCATCACCGTGGGACGGGTCAGTGGAGGCTTTGGTGCTAGTCCTGTTTGTCCTTCTCCTTCATCGTGGCTGGTGCTGTCAGTCTGGTGCTGTCAGTCTGGTGCTGTCAGTCTGGTGCTGTCAGTCTGGTGCTGTCAGTCTGGTGCTGCAGTCTGGTAACGGAGTTGAGCGCCGTTTTTTAGATAAGCTGCCAGCGCGATGGGGTTGTCACAGTCAGTGGTTACTGCCCTACAGACTGTGCTAAAACAAAGAGATCTTAAAATTGCACCACGAACACTTCAAAATTTTGTGAAGGAGGTAGATAGAGTGGCACCATGGTATGCTTGTTCCGGGTCCCTCACTGTGGCCTCATGGAACAAGCTAGGTAAAGAATTAGACAGGAAGCATGCAGAAGGAGATCTCAGCTTAGGTACCAAAGCCATTTGGAAGCTAGTTAAAAACTGCTTGGAGGATGAGGCCTGTCACCCTGCTATAATAGAAAGTCAGGGAACCTTAGAGGAAGTTCAGGATAGCATGTCAGAAACTGAACAGAGTGAGAGAATGGGAGCTCGCAAAAGGAAAGACATGTCTAAGAAAAAAGGCCCTCCCCAAGAAGTTAAGAAAGGGGGAGAGAAAGAAGGGAGTGATCATTCACCCCCTAACAAATCTAAGAAAAAGAAAAAGCCAGAATCTAGTCTATACCCTACGGTAGAGCTAGAAGCCTTGGAGCTAGATAATTCTGATTCTGACACTCTGTATTCTAGCGAAGAAGGTGGTCTAGAGGAGGAGGTGGCACGGTATGAGGAAGAAAGATATCACCCTGATAGACACCGGCCACTGAAAACAAAAATGAATGTGAGGCCACCACCTATAAATCCGGCGGGCTCACGCCTCTCAGCGCCTCCGCAGTATGAGCTTCGGCTGAATACTGGTACTGACTCCTTTTTACCTTTAGAGGAACGGAGAAAAATACAAATGGCTTTTCCAGTATTCGAGAATGTGGAAGGCGGAAGAGTACATACCCCCGTAGATTACAATCAAATCAAAGAATTGGCCGAATCCGTTCGTAATTATGGGGTCAATGCTAACTTTACCACATTACAGGTGGAAAGGCTTGCTAATTTTGCCATGACTCCCACTGACTGGCAGACGACAGTGAAAGCAGTGCTTCCCAACATGGGACAATACATGGAATGGAAGGCTCTCTGGTATGATGCAGCCCAGGCACAAGCTAGAGTTAATGCCACGGCTGAAGATGAGAATCAGAGGCAGTGGACATTTGAAATGCTGACAGGTCAGGGTCAACATGCCCTTAATCAAACCAACTACATCTGGGGTGTCTATGGTCAGGTGTCGGCCGCCGCTATTAAAGCATGGAAGGCCCTCACAAAAAGGGGAGAGTCCAGTGGACACCTTACAAAGATTGTCCAAGGACCCCAAGAGCCATTTTCAGACTTTGTGGCCAGAATGACAGAGGCCGCCGGTCGCATCTTTGGTGATTCAGAACAAGCTATGCCCCTGATTGAGCAACTTGTCTATGAACAAGCAACCCAGGAATGTCGAGCGGCTATCGCCCTCGCAAAAGCAAAGGTTTACAAGATTGGCTCAAAGTGTGCAGGGAGCTGGGGGGACCCCTAACCAATGCAGGACTAGCTGCCGCCATTTTACAAACGCACAGGCGTAGAGATTTATCTAGTCGAAAAGTTTGTTTTAATTGTGGGAGAATGGGGCACCTTAAGAAAGATTGTCAAGCCCCTGAAAGAACAAGAGAATCGAAGCTTTGCCATCGTTGTGGTAAAGGTTATCATAGGGCTAGCGAATGCAGGTCAGTCCGGGATGTAAAAGGGAGGCTTCTGCCCCCTATTGAAGAACCCAAGGTACCCCAATCAAAAAAAAATGACCCTAACTAATGAATACTCCCCCCAGGCATCAGCCATTATGGCAAAGATGGGGTATACAAACGGTAGAGGCTTGGGTAGGCAAGAACAAGGCAGAATAAAACCCATTACACAACATGGAAATCGGGGTAGAAAAGGACTGGGTTTTATTTAGGGGCCGTTGAGGCTTCACGACCCATACCATGGAAAACAGAGGAGCCGCTATGGGTCTCTCAATGGCCTCTATCCTCTGAAAAATTAGAGGCTGTCACAAGATTAGTGCAAGAACAGGAACGGCTGGGGCATCTAGAGCCTTCTACCTCCCCATGGAATACACCAATTTTTGTTATTAAGAAGAAATCTGGGAAGTGGAGATTACTCCATGACCTGCGGGCCATTAACAATCAGATGCATCTTTTTGGCCCTGTTCAAAGAGGCCTTCCTTTGCTTTCTGCACTTCCTCAAGATTGGAAGCTTATTATTATAGATATTAAGGATTGTTTCTTCTCTATTCCACTTTACCCACGGGATAGACCAAGGTTTGCCTTCACTATCCCTTCTCTTAATCATATGGAACCAGACAAGAGATTTCAGTGGAAGGTACTGCCGCAAGGCATGGCCAATAGCCCAACAATATGTCAGCTGTATGTGCAGGAGGCTTTGGAGCCAATTAGGAAGCAATTTACATCTTTAATCATGATCCATTATATGGACGATATTCTTATTTGTCACAAAGAGTTAGATGTTTTACAAAAGGCTTTTCCCATGCTGGTGGCTGAATTAAAACAGTGGGGATTAGAGATTGCCTCAGAAAAGGTTCAAATTGCAGATACAGGCCTCTTTTTGGGCTCAATGATTACTCCCAAAAATATAGTTCCTCAGAAAATAGAAATTCGCAAAGACCACTTACAAACATTAAATGATTTTCAGAAACTTCTGGGAGATATAAATTGGTTGAGGCCCTTTTTAAAAATTCCATCTGCTGATCTAAAACCCTCTTCGATCTCCTGGAGGGTGAGCCTCATATCTCCTCACCCAGAAAATTTACCCCTGCCGCCCACCGAGCCTTACAGATGGTGGAAGAGGCCTTACAGGAAGCACAATTACAACGTATTGAGGAGTCACTACCTTTTAATCTGTGTGTTTTTAAGACAGCTCAATTGCCAACTGCAGTCCTGTGGCAACATGGACCATTACTTTGGATTCATCCAAATGCTTCCCCTGCTAAGATTATTGACTGGTACCCTGATGCTGTTGCACAGCTCGCGCTTCGTGGAATAAAAGCAGCTGTTACGCATTTTGGCAGGGATCCTGATTCCTTGATTGTGCCTTATACTGCTGCACAAGTTCAGACCTTGGCAGCCACATCTAGTGATTGGGCAGTTTTAGTTACTTCCTTTTCAGGACAAATTGATAATCATTTTCCAAAGCATCCAATTTTACAGTTTGCCCTAAACCAGGCTATAGTGTTTCCACAAGTGACAGCTAAAGACCCACTCCCAGATGGGACTGTGGTGTACACTGATGGATCAAAAACTGGTATGGGAGCTTATGTGGTCAAGGATAGGGTTATATCTAAACAATATAATGAAACTTCACCTCAAGTTGTAGAATGTCTGATAGTACTGGAGGTTCTTGAGGCTTTTCCAGGACCCCTCAATATTGTATCAGATTCCTCTTATGTGGTTAATGCAGTTAATCTCCTTGAGATAGCTGGAATAATAAGATCCTCCAGCAGAGTTGCTAACATCTTTCAAAAGATACAAGCTGCCTTGTTAAATAGGAGATTTCCTGTTTTCATTACCCATGTCCGAGCACATTCTGGACTCCCAGGTCCCATGTCCTTAGGGAATGACTTAGCGGACAAGGCTACAAAGCTGGTGGCCGCTGCCTTGTCTACCCATGCACAAGCAGCAAAAGAATTCCATAAGCGCTTTCATGTGACGGCTGAGACCTTGCGCCGTCGTTTTGCTCTATCCAGGAAAGAGGCTAGGGAAATTGTTACTCAATGCCAGAATTGCTGCGAATTCTTACCTACTCCCCACATGGGAATAAACCCACGTGGCATTAGACCATTGCAGATGTGGCAGATGGATGTTACTCATATTCCCTCTTTTGGAAGGCTTCAATATGTTCATGTTTCTGTTGACACCTGTTCTGGCGTAATGTTCGCCACACCCCTAACAGGGGAAAAGGCCTCATATGTGATTCAACATTGCCTTGAGGCCTGGAGTGCTTGGGGAAAACCCAGAATTTTAAAAACAGACAATGGACCAGCATATACCTCTCAAAAATTCCGACAGTTTTGTCGGCAAATGGATGTTACCCATCTAACTGGCCTACCTTATAACCCTCAAGGACAGGGCATTGTGGAACGTGCCCATCGTACACTCAAATCATATCTGATTAAACAAAAGGGGAGTATTGAGGATGTTCTACCCTCGGTACCAAGAGTTGCTGTATCCATGGCACTTTTTACCCTTAATTTCTTGAACTCTGATGCCCAAGGCCACACTGCGGCCGATCGCCACAGTTTAGAGCCTGATAGGCCAAAAGAAATGGTAAAATGGAAAGATGTCTTGACTGATCTCTGGAAAGGCCCGGATCCTATTCTTATAAGATCCAGGGGAGCTGTGTGTGTTTTTCCACAGGAGGAAGAAAACCCCTGTGGATCCCTGAAAGACTCACTCGAAGAGCTCCTTCACAACTCCAGAATAAGAAGGATGGAGGCCAAGTGGGTGATGAAGACTCTCCTACTCGGGATGATGGTTCCTAGTATGATGGGAGAGTTACGGTGGGCCATCATGTCTACCTTCCCCTACCGATGCCAGTGATGCATAATGCCCAGGAGTTCCCTAGATTTTTCACAACTAATAGAGAGTTGGGGCTTGCCTTTTTGCCTTTAGATCCTCAGATACAGAGTTTTCAGGATGAGAGAACCTTGTCATTAGTAGGAAGCTTGTGCTTTACTGTGATTTCTTCATTAAAGGATAATTTTATTCATATGGATCCAGAAAGATCTAATGCTAATCCTTTTGAATTAATGGAAGCTGTACTGATCTTTCTCCTATGATAGTGAGAAGGGACAGATTACTTTTGATTGGAAAGGGGCATTAGGCAACAGTCTGAGTGAGGGACAGAGCTATGGATCATCTGATTGGTCCTCCTCCAATGTTAAGTATACCCCTTTTAAGAGAACTAATTATTCAGCTGCCCTTTATTTGGGTTGTGAGTAATGATACCTTAGGTAAGAATCAGAAAGAAATAAATTGCTCTGCTTAGAATTGTTTTTATGCATTATGCTGGGATGCTATTAAGCACCCTTTTGCTTTGGTAATGCGCATGCCTCGATTTGTTCCAGTTCCTGTTGAGACGCCAAGTAATTTGAGTTTGTTTAGGGAAAAGCGAGATTTTTGGGATCTCTGCTATTATTGTGGGCCTGATAGCCACCGCCGCGGTTACTGCTTCGGTTACCGCCTCGGCCCTTGCACTTTCTGCCACTGTGCAGACAACTCAAACCATTAATGAACTATAGGCCACTGTGACCATGGTCCTAGATAAACAGGCCACTGCCAATTCTCAGATACAAGGAGGCCTGATGTTGGTAAACCAACAGATTAATTTGGTTCAGGAACAATTGGATATATTGTGGCAGATGGCCCAATTGGGATGTGAACAAAAGTTGCCTGGCCTTTGTGTCACTTCAGTACAATATGAGAATTTTACAAGAGCAGCTAACCTGTCACAAGCTCTGTCTCAACATTTATTACAGAATTGGACTTTTGAGTTTGAGCAGACACTCCGTGAGTTGAGAATGGCGATCCTGCAAGTGAATTCGACGCATCTGGATCTTTCTCTGATGGAAGGCCTCTCCTCCTGGATTTCATCTGCATTTTCTTATTTTAAGGAATGGGTGGGGGTAGGATCATTTAGCCTAGTTCTCTGCTGTGGAATAGTGTTGATGCTTTGGATGGTGTGTAAGCTCAGAGCCCAAACAAAAGAGACAAAGTGGTGGTGGCACAAGCACTTGCTGCCTTAGAACACGGAGCCTCCCCTGACATTTGGTTAACCATGTTAAAGCAATAGGTCGCTGGCCTCCCAGCTCTTGCACCCCACGAGGCTAGTCTCATTGCACGGGATAGAGTGGGTAGGCTTCAGCAGCCCAAGGAGTTGCAAGGCTAAGCACTGCACAGGAGAGGTCTGCGGTATAACGACTTTCTCCTGGGAGATAAGTCATCTTGCATGAAGGTTCTATGTCATGATCTCCTTCCCCCAGAAAAACGACATCGGACTGGTCAGGGCTCTCTCTGGGGATAAGACCCTGGAGAGGAGCTTTGTACATGTTCCAAATTTGCACATGGGGATTTGACCTCTATCTCCACTCCAAAGTTGTGGGTGTCCTATTGCTTCAAAAATAAATGAATAGGGGGAGATGTGAGGAGCCGCCCTCGCTATCGCTATTGCCGTTAGAAGATGGCGCTGACATCTGCTGTCAGTTGGAGTTAACCGTTAGAAGATGGCGCTGACATCTGCTGTCAGTTGGAGTTAACCGTTTAAGCTGTGCCTCTCCCGTGGCGTCATCTGGGGTGATGTGCAAACCACCAATCCCGGCTCTACACGTCTCACTCGGAGCTCCTAGGCTTATATAAGGGGCTGGGTTTCTTAGCTTGGGGTCTCCCTCTAAGAAGCTGATCATCTATCTCTCAAGATGCATGAAAGCTTTACTGCAGAAGGATCCGAGTGTTCTGCGTCGTTCTTGCTGGCGAGACGGTAGTGCGGGACACAGTTCATTTTTCTGGATTCTGTTTTCTTCCTTCTTTTCCTTTCTTTTGTTTTTTTTTGTCTGTATTGTTTTGGAGTGTATCCTGGAACTTGCTCAGTGGTCCAGGCTGGTCTAGAAATCACAGAGATCCACCTGCCTCTGCCTCCCCAGTGCTGGGATTAATAACGTGTAACGCCAACACAAGGCATGGATTCTGTTTTCTTATGTCAATTTATTATTCATCTTTTACTGTGTTTTTTAAGACAGGGTTTCTCTGTGCATCCCTGGTTCTGTTATATCTCATTCTTTATACCAATCTGTCTTCTAACTAAGAGATCCACTTGCCTCTGTCTCCTAAGTGCTAGGATTAAAAGTTTGTGCTACCTCTGTCTGTCTGGTTATTCATATCCTTCAAGAATTGATCCTTTTAATCATGATGCTTAATTTATTAGCACAAATGAGGCACTCCTGGCTTAGGTCAAGTAGGGTCACCCTCCCTTGCCCATCTTCGAGGGACCTTGAACCCCTGTCTTAGGTGGGAGGGGTCTTCCACACAGGTTGCCCGTCGACGGAGTCACCCCAACCTTAAATCATCTGTAACCAAACTTCATGGCTATCGGGATTGCCGTGGGCTAAGCTAAGCAATACTTGGTTATGGATCTCTTGCCTCTGGAACAAGGCACGTTTGAGCTTGGCATAAAGCCAGAATGCCTACCGCCACTGCCACCATTTCCAGGACCCCCATCGACACAGCGCCTCTCCATCACCATACCCATCACCAGATCTGGGCCATAACATTCTACCAGCCTTCGTCTGTTACAAAGGTAACCTGCATGTGATTTACATTCTGTAACAAGGGTAACCCGCATGTGATTTACATTTACAATTTGATAAAGTTTACAATCGTTCCAAGATCTGTTCAGGAAAGCATTTAGAAAGTACACTTGCACAGATACATTAGGTACAATCATTGATGTTACACATGTAGCATTATGAAAAATATGAACAATAGGCTTGTTGCACTATCCACAGAGCACCAATTTGTTCCTGTGGTGATGCGGTTTGTTGATTTAATGTCAGCTGATTATGCGACTTGAGTCAAAGTCTCCTTTTTGTCGCTTTAGGACAAGTTGCATTTCTCCAGAAAAATACACTGGCCTAGGCACGATTCCAGAAACAGGAACCACCAAGTCTGATATTTCAAGTGACCATGTCCTGTTCAAATACTGAAAAGAGGCTTTTGCCACTCATCATAGTCCATACCAATGTCCAAATATTTTAAAAGCGTCCTTTTTTCCCCTAAAGGGAAAAACTGGCAAAATGAATTCTGTCGTTTCAAGGTGTATCAAGGGCAGACAGTTAGTCTTTCCAGTTCTCTGTTGGCTTCGGGATGAAAACTCACAAATCCGGAAGGTTGATGCAGCAGGTCTGTTGAGAAACTGGAAATCTCGAACCGACTGTTTTCTTTCTTTCTTGGGCTCTAGATTCGATGACATCAAGGGTCACGAACACTGATTTAGGAGATCTCACTCAAACTGGCTTAGGTAGGCTCCCGTGGTCTCAGGTCCAGTTTTTCTCTGCTCCATGCATCTCACTAAATGGTCTGACAGCTGCCGAAGCTTTGTTCTTTTCCTGCAAGAAAACACAAACATGCCCTCGACCCCAAATTAGGGTCTTCTCCACTGTCTAGTGCATGGATGTCTCCATTTGACCTGAACAATGGTTGCTCAAGTTCCATCATGCCAGAATCTGTCTGAAGCTCACTGGCATTCACATTATAAAAATTTTAAATGAGGAGTGTATAATTTGATGAGTCAAGTGGGGACTAGGGACATTATTCCCCCTTTTTTATTTTCTAAAATTTTTTTAACTGTTGAAGCTGGACCATAACAGTAGAAGGATTTGTTTACCCTCCTTGGTTAACTATCTAGGTAAATTGGGATTACTACTTAGATTATTTGTAGATGCCCATTAAAAAGGACATATCCATTAAGGGCTGGAGAGATGGCTCAGCCGTTAAAGGCTAGGCTCACAACCAAAAAGGACATATCCATTAAATATTTCCCAAAAACTTCTGAAAATCACTCAAAGATTGTAAACTATACTGTGTCCAAATAACTTTTGAAAATTATTTGTAGTCTGTGAGCAGTCTTTCCCAATCTAACCTGTAGAGCTCTCACTAGCTGACAAGGCCTCATTTGCATCTTAAATTTTTCTGTTAAAACACTAACAGACTGGCTGGATGTTCCTTTTGGCTATATTTAAAGCAATATAGGTAGCTTCTTAACTATTTTTGAAGGGATTTAAGTATCCTTTTAATCATATAAGCAGTTCACACTCACACATTCACAATCACATTTCATACATACCAGTGTGGCCACACCATACATTCAGAACATACATGCATCTTTCAGTCATCCTTTTTTCCCTCGGTCATGATTAGTCTGTTGCAATGAAGCTTCCTTAATTGAAATCTATGTAAAAGAACAACTCCAGCCAATCCTTGAACTAAAAGGGTTAAAAAGTCCAGCTAGTTACCAATTATTTTTTTTCCGAGACAGGGTTTCTCTGTATTATTTGGAGTCTGTCCCTGTGCCCAAGACTTGGACCCTCAGGCTGGCCTCAAGAAGCCACCAACAGCTGTTGATATCTGGCAGCCCATCCCAACTGGGACTTGCAAAGCCACACACAAACCCCGGCCCCGTGGGAGCGCCAGAGGGCACCACTGCGAGTGTGTGTACACGTGAGAGTGAGCACGCACACAAACTCAACAGCCCTACACAGAGAGAAACACACATACAAACACACACACACACACAGAGAGAGAGAGAGAGAGAGAGAGAGAGATACCCAGGACGAGAGACAGCGAGATAAACAGAGAAACACACTCCTCAAGATTGCTTGCAGTGTATCGGTGCCTACACAGCCAGATACACAAGCCTATAGCATGGCATTCTTAGCTTGGGTGGTCCTGGCTTCCCCATTCGTGTGTTTCCCCTCCTCGTGGGTTTCCTGCCTGCCTGACGTCTCTGACCGGTGGGACAGAGCAGACATCATTGTCTTGTTCCTTAGTTTAGTAGAAATGCTTTGAGTTTCTCTGTAGAGATTGATCCTGGCTTTGGGACAGCTGTTAAATGCCAGTGTTACACTGAAGTATGTCTCTTTTATCCCTAGTCTCTCTAGGACTTTATCATGAAGTGCTGTTCATTCTTTTAATGGTCTTTCTGCACCTAATGAGATGAACATGTTTTTGTCTTTAGTGTGTTTATGTGGAGAATTACATTTTTTTATTTACATTCTAAGCTGTCCATGTATCTCTGGTAAGGACACTTTATTAGGCAGAAAGTTAATAAGGCAAATAATCTTTTATGTGTTCTTGACCTTGGTTTACATGTATTTTATTGAGATGTTTCGCATCTATGTCCTTAGGTATAGTCATCTATAATTTTATATTTTGTTGGTTGTTTTTTGTATGTTTTTGTGTCAGAGTCAAAATGGCTTTGTAAAATAATTAAAAATATTTCTTCAGTTTCTGTTTTGTGAAATAATTTGAGGAGTATTGACATTCCTTCTTCTTTGAAGGTCTGGTAGAATTCCACACTGAATCCATCTGTCCCTTTGCTTTTTTTGGTTGGGAGATTTTACATTATTTCTTCTGTTTCATTAGAGTTTGTGGGTCTGTTTAAATTGTTTGTTTCATCTTGATTTAACTTTGGTAAGTCATATATATCAAGAAATTAATCCATTTTTTTCAGCTTCCCAGTTTGGTGGAATACACATTTGTTGTTATGATTCTCTGAATTTCCTCAGTATCTGATGCATTGTCTCCCTTTTCATTTCTAATTTCATTAATTTGGATCTTTTGGTTAATTTGATAAAGTCTTGTCAATCTTCATTTTTTCCAAGAACCAATCCTTTGTTTCATTGATTCTTGTATCTTTTTTGTTTCTATTTAATTTATTTCAACCCTAAATTTGATTACTTACTCCCATCTATTCTCTTTTGCATTTTGTTACTTCTTGCATTTCTAGAATTTTCAAGTGTGTAATGAAGTTATTAATATGGGATTTCTCCATTTTTATATAATCATGCTGTGCTATGAACTTGCCTCTAAGAAATGGCTTCTGTGTCTTCTAGGTTTGGGTATATTGTGTTTGCACTTTCATTCAATTCTGGTTTTTTGTTTCCTTCATGAATTCTGTCTTGACCCAATTTTCATTTAGTAGGGACTTGTTCAGTTTTTATGAGTTTGTATACTTTCTTATAGTTCTATTGTTTTTGATATGCAGCTTTACTCCATGCTATTCATGGATGCAGGGCAACGCTTAATTTTTTTGTATCTGTTGTGTTTTCTGTATCAATATGTGATTGGTTTGGGGAAGACGTCCAAGGACTACTGAGTTGTAAATTCTTTAGTTGTTGGGTAGAATGTTCTTTAGGTCTAATGGATTTATGATTTAACTCCAGCATTTCTCTGTTTAATTTTCTGTTTGAATGACATGTTTATTGGTCATATTGAGGCATTGGAATCATCCATACACTGTGCAGTGTCAACATGTGATTTTGGCAATAATAGTGTATAATTTATGAACTTGGATGTTCTTTTGTTTGGTGCATAAATGTTTGAAAGTATAATATCATCTTGGTGGTTTTATTAATGAGTATGCAGTATCCTTCTCTATCTAAAATAGTTTGGTTGAAGTCTGTCTTATCAGGTATTAGCGACACCTGCTTGCTTCTTGGTTCTATTTGCACAGAATACTTTTTGCCCATCTTTCTACCCTTAGATGACATCTGTACTTTGTGGTGGGGTATGTTTCTTGGATACAGCAAAAAGATGCAACCCGTTTTCTAATCATTATTTTTAGTCTATGTATTTTTGTTAGCAAACAAAGACCATGAGTTATTAATGAGAAGTGGTTATTAATTTCCACTATTTTGTTGTTGTGAGTCCCTCCATTATTTTTAATTACTGTCTGTGATAATTTATTCATTGTAATGTTTTGAACATAGTTAATTGCCTTCTCAGACTAGTGCCTTATGGACAGCTGTGTTGGTGGACATAAATACCTTAAATTTTTATTATTAAAAGTTTTTCTTTTGCAGGGTGATGGTGATGCATGCTTTTAATCCAACTCTCAGGAGGGAGAGGCAGGTGGATCTCTATGAGTTTGAGGCAATCCTGGTCTATAAGAGCTAGTTCCAGGACAGCCTCCAAAGTCACAGAGAAACCCTGTCTCGAAAACAAACAAACAAACAAAAAGATTTTCTTTCTCTGTTGATTGCAATTGATAGTTTTGCTGAGTATAATAGTTTTGGTCTCTTAGAAATTGTAGAACATCTTCCCATGCTCTTTTGACTTTTAGAGTCTCCAATGAAAAGTCAGGTAATATTCTAACAGGTCTACCTGTACATATGACTTGGTGTTTTTCCCATACAGTTTTAAATAATCTTTCTTTGTTCTGCACATTTAGTGGTTTGATTATTCTGTGTCAGTGGAAGCTTCTTTTTGGTACTATTTGGAGTTCTGCACACTTCTTGTACCTTGAAAGGCATTTCATTCTTTAGATTGGGAAAATTTTCTTATTTTCTTATTAAATATATTTTCTGTTTCAACTTCAGTTTATTCTCTACCCTCTATACCTATTATTCATAAGTTTGGCCTTCTTATAGTGTCATAGAGTTTGTAGAAGTTTTGTACCTATATATTTTAGATTTAATGCTTTCTTTGACTGAGTTGTCTATTTCCTGTACCTTGCCTTCATGAACTAAATTCTATCTTTCATGTCTTTTAATCTGTTTATGAAGTGTACATCTGAGTTTTGGTTTGGCATACTGATTTTTTAATTCTGTTTTATTTCAGTTTGGGTTTCCTTAAGTTCTATTTCATTGTTAAATTCTACTTTTGTGTCTTGAGTTGTTTTTATTATTTAATTAAATTAACAGTTTGTGATCTTCATTATGTCATTTATATGTTTTAAAAGCCTTTGAACATATTCATAATTGATATTTTATAAAATAAGTCCTTGTCTTCTGACATAACAGTATAAGCCCTTGTCTTATGCTTCTACTTAATTGCTCTCCTGAGGATCTAACAAAACATAGTTTCTGGCTTTTGGAAGAGACATATTGTCTTGGTTATTCATGTTTGTGTTTCTGTGCTGGGGTAGGTATCTGGAGTTAAAATGTTTGAGGTCTTTCGTTGGTGTAGATATCTTGTTTTCGTAGGGTGGGTATCATTTTGGGGGTTGATGTTTCCCTATCTGGTTCATATAAAAGTGTGGAATCCGGTGAGTCATTGAATCCTAGCCAAGATCTACAAGTCAGGCGATAGGCCAGAGGAGAAGGCTGAGAGTGATGGTGGAGAAGGACTAGAGGGATCCTGGGTTTACACCAAGAGGCAGAGACCCTAGGGGCTGAGGGTAGGTTGAGAGGAGAGAGCAAGTCTGGAGACCCTGGAATGGAGGACAAGAACCAGAATTAAGGTTCTCCCACTGGAGGTCAAGCCTTAGTGTATCAAGGTGTCTGATTTTGGTAAGTGCTCATAGAAGATACTTGTTTGAATTATTTTTAATATAAAAATGTATGCCATCGTGGCAGTGGCTCCTTTTCATGTACTTTCTCAAATACATGGAGAAAACCCAGAAAAAATATAAATACCTTTTAGTAAGGGAAAGGCTAAATAAATTATAACACTTCACTATATTGGTACATTATACAAGTATTAAAAGCAAGATAGATATTATACTTAAAAGAATAATATAGACATTTATGCATGAAAATGTATGCATGCTGCAACTATAGTGATGGAAGAAGTTGCAGAAGAATATAGTCTGGAAATATGCAAAAACTAAACCAATCCCAAACCAGAATACACACATTGACATATATGTGGAGAGTTTATGGGAAGGTGCAAAAGTGTTTTTTAATATGCTTAATTCTGAGGAAATACAGATGCAGCGATATGAGGCTGATGGGGCCTACTCACCTTAGGACCTTTTAGTTTGAATACCTTAGCAATTACTTTATAAAAATAAATGGCATGAAAACTTTTTGTTGTCTAATGCACACGTTAATTTAAAGCATCTATATTAGATGTAAGAATAAATCAAACAGTTATTTTTTAAGTGTGGTCACATTTAATTAAAAAATACATATGGTAGGTGTATTGAAAAATCCAGCCATCATCTAATGCCTAGAACTTAGACGGTACATTCAGACAGAATTACTTTTTAAGTATTAGTTTACAAGAATTACATTTCATTATTTTTCCAAATAAAATTTGGTTTCATTATTTTTCCCTTCTTCATCACCTTCCAATACATTATTAAGAGATTTTTAAAATACATTGACTTAGAAAAAAGAAAAACCTTTTGTAATTTTGTTTCCATGGTGGCAAATTCAAAGTCCAATAACTGCTAACACAAACAGTATGATTTCTTTTATTACTAATTTTTCTTTTATTTTAGAGGTATGGGTGTTTTGTCAGCATGTGTCTCTGTGCACCGCTTGTATTCCTGATGATCACGGAGGTCAGAAGAGAGTGCTGCATCTCCTAGGATGGAGTTACAGGTGTTTTTCAGCCACCAGGTGAGGCTGAACCAAACCTGGTTCCTCTGGAAAAGCAGCCAGTGCTCTTAACCCTTGAGCCATCTCTCCAGACCCCACCTTCTTTTATTAATACAGTACTGTCCTTTCCAGAAATCCCAGTGAGTTGTAACAGGAAGAAATCAATTCACAAATGGTACCTGTCAAGCAAGATTTGTGTACTGGTTAATTTCTGTCAACCTGGGACAAATCTGGGAAGAGGAAATCATGACTGAGGAATTTACTCCATCAGATTAGCCTGAAACTATGTTTGTGTGGCCATTTTCTTAACTGCTAATAGATGTGTAAAGGTTTAGTGCATAGTGGGCCATGAATTCCTAGGAAGGTGGTATATACTATGTAAAAAATAGCTGTGCAACAAGCCAGGGAAGACAGGAGGCAGCATTCCTCCACAATCTGCTCCAGTTTCTGCCTCCAGGTTTCTTTGAAGAGTTAGTGAGAAGCTCTATCAACTTCATGATCCAGCTCAAGGAATAGAGCGTCATTGACCAGCTCCTTAGTCTCTGTGTCTAAATCCTCACCCCCTCAAAGTGTAGCAGATCTGTTATCCTGTATTGGTTTGGTCTGATTTTGAATATTGCATATTTTGGTTCATATGCACACATGTATGTACTTCTACTGAGGCATGGGGTTTCTGGTTCAAAGTTACAGGTCTGGTCATCTTTTGTAGGAAATACAAGCTGATTCTCTAAGCATTGTGCCAATTAGAATTGTTGTCATCAATATAGGAATGCTTTGTGTAACATCCTCTCCTGGGGTAATCTGCTTCTTCTTCTTATTCTTTTGCGGAGGTTTCAAGAGGTGTCTCTTCTTTTATTTCATGTTGTATTCCATTGAATAGGAACGATGTCAGCTTTCTACATCTTTACTGAATGTTCACATATATGTGGAGTGTCCAAGTCTCCCCAACCATTCTTCTGTGTTCTTGTCTGTCTCTTACACATCTGTAGTAGTTTCTGTGTTTTGATAGGAGTTCTTTCTTGGTTAGACACATTGGAAATGCCATGTTGTGAGGCCTTTGAGAAGTAGAATACTTTCAATTTAATGTAGTCTTTTGTAAATGTTTTCTCATTGTGTGTATGTGCATGTGGGGTGAGGTGTGCATGTGCTTATGGAAGCTACAGGCCAGCCTCAGGTATAGTTCCCTCATACATCCACCTGATTGTTTGAGACAGGTCTGTCCCTAGCATGTGGAGACTGCTGAGTAAGCTGGAAGGTTGACCAACAATTCTCAGACACCTACCTGTCTGCCTCCCCAATACTGAATTACAAGTGAGCATCATCATGCTGGCTTTTTACATAGTAAACTGCCATTTACTCTGGTTCTCATGCTTGTAGAGCTAGTCCTATAAAGGCTGAGCCCTCTCCCCATCTCTATTTTTCTACTTGGACCTGCTATTTTTGTTGTAGATATTCAAGCAATGTTTGCCTACCCACAGGCCCTGAAGACAGTATTTCATTCACTAGAAGATTTAATTATGATTTGTAGTTGATATTTATGTGAAATAAATACAATTTCCTTATAATGCATCTTTGCACATAGTAAAAAGTTTCATTTTTAACCACATGACCCAATATCATTTATTGAAAAGATACCACTTATCAAAATCAAGTATCCATAAATGTATGTTAATTTTTAACACTCTTTTGTGATTCCCTTGACTGTGTGTGTGGGTGCATGTGTGTGTGTATTTGTTGTATAAGTGTGGTATATTTGCATGAGTGTGTATGATTACCCTTACAGAAGAGCATGCCAGAAAGTTTAAAGGGGGCATTGGGTTTCTCCTTGATCATTCTTTGCTTTGTTTCTTTGAGGCAGAGTCTCTTTGCTGAGCCTGGAGCTTGCATGTCTTAAATTCTGTTGATGGCCAGCAAACTTTGGCAGTCCTCTAGCCCCCACTCCCTACTCAGTGCTGGGGTTGCAGGCATCTGACAGACAGACTTGTCTAGTTATATGTGCTCTGTGATCTGAACTCTGGTCTTCATGTTTGTGTGGTAGAGCTCTTAACGGCTGAGTGATCTTTTCAGTCTCCAGAGACCCCAATCCCCTTATTAACATTATTTCTTTTTGTTTGCTTTTTTTGAAACAAGGTTTCTCTATTGCTTTGGAACCTGTCCTGGACTTGCTCTGTAGATGAGACTGGCCTCAAACTCACAGAAACCTACCTGCCTCTGCCTCTGCCTCCCGAATGCTGAAATTAAAGGCACGAGACACCAACAACCAGCTTCCTTACTAAAAATTTTAATTGCTTTATTTTATAGCAAATCATATTTGATGAATGAGCTCCTGCATAGCTCCTTTTCTTCAATATTCTTATTCTTGAATATTTGCATTTCCATATAAATTTGAAATTCATCTTGTCTCTCATAAAATGATGTTGGTATGTTTATTTTGTTGTTTATATGTTTAGTACATTATGGTTACTGAATTTAGGGGAGTACTTGTGTCTTTATCAGACGATGTTTTGATTACATACGTGCTCATTATATTCTGCTGTGCTTTTGATGATCTTTTATGGCTTATTAATATATTTTATTATGTTTTATTCTGAGACACTTGATGTTTGGAAAATCTATTCTACTTAGTATATTTATCTTTCTAAGCAATATTTACCGCTAATGTAGAAAAATTAAATGTTATGTGTGCTGTGTACTCATCTTTGTTGGTAATCACTCTTACTCATTCTAAAAGTCTATCTGAAAATTCTCTTAGATTTCCTCTGACCCAGTCATCTCATCGATGAATGATTACTTTTCTTGCTTACTTATGATTCTTGTGTGTTTTAAGTCTTATCTTGTCTTATCTCACTGGTTATGACATTGGTTGAACATATAATTATTTTATTTGGATCTTAGAAAGCTTTCAACAGGTCACTAACATATGATGGCTGACAGAAGTTCTGTTTGTAGGTACATCTTGTCAGACTGCTTCTTTCTATTTCTAATATCTGATAAGGTTCCCCTTTCATTACTGAAAGCTGAATTTAATCAAAATTGCTTCTGTAACTATTGATATGACATTTAAAAGAAAGATGGGTGTGTGTGGTATATGTTTGGTACCTGCATGTGAGTATGTGGGTGTACAACCCCTATGTGTGCCCATACAGTGGCTAGAGCAGGACTTCAGATAGTCTCCATTAATTCATTGCCTTGAGACAGGGTCTCTCAAAGAGCTGTTTTGGCTGGGCTGGATGACCACCAGGCTCTTGGAGATTTATTTATCTGTCTTCATTCTGCTCCCAGTTCTAGGGTTACAGGCATATTCAGTCATACTGGCTTTCACATGAGAATTTGAACTTGGGTCCTCATGCTTTCACAGCCAGTGCTCTTACTAGAGGGGCCAACTTTAAATTCCCCTCAGTTTCTTTATTTTGTGATTCATTAGTTGATATGTGAAACTAAGTAAGACCTTTATTCTCATGTTCATTTAGCAACTAATGTATCTTTCCTTAGATGCAGGTAAAAAGGACACAGGTGTAATAGTCCTTCATGCAAACCGTTTGGTCCACCTTTAGTTTTTCTTTCATACACACACACACACACACACACACACACACGTACACATGTGTGCAGCCACCATGAGTATATAACCACATGCTACTTAGCCAGGATGAAACCAGCTATGGTGCTGCAGTAGATGTTAGTGCTTAGCGTACTTAGCATGTACTAGGTAGCTATTTGTTAGCAGTGTGGATTCTCTTGGCTGAATTACTCATTATTAGGTATTCTGTACATATCAAACATTGCAGAACTCAATTACGTCATTTTCCTTTTCATCCCATAATTGTTTCCATTACATTTTAGAAAATAGTCCATGGAAATGAAGTATTATATTATGAATCCCTTTAATAAGAGCACTTAAAAATTAGTATTGATCAAGGCACCACATTTTTATGAGAGTATTCTCATTTGGATTTAGAAGTGGGCCTCTAGGATTGTATCTGGCATTTTCAAGGAACAATG
The DNA here is from genome assembly GCF_017639785.1 of Mesocricetus auratus. NCBI lineage: Eukaryota > Metazoa > Chordata > Mammalia > Rodentia > Cricetidae > Mesocricetus > Mesocricetus auratus. The sequence continues at coordinate 1,604 of NW_024435414.1, read as the reverse complement.
GAAGGCTGGTGAAGCTACGAGAGCATGGAGGATGGGAAACAGAAGACTAGAGAATTGGGAGGGGCCAATCACAGACAAAAGCTGAAGACCATTTTAAGAACTTTGGATATAATTTATTGAGGGGAAGATATTAAGGAGTCTCTGGTGTATAGATGAGAATCAGAGTAACAGAGAATGAAAAGCATCTGCCGACAGAGCCTGGAATTCTGGCATCTGGTTTAGGGAGCAGATCAACAACCAGGAGAGTTGTCAATTAAGAGTGTCAGAAGCTGGGCATGTATGAGGTACTGTAGGTTTTGGTGGGGTAGGGGGAGGGCATGTTTCAAGGAGAATAGAGTAAAAAGTGTAAACTCTCTTCAGAAGGACTGAGAACTAAGGAGATTATGCCAGGGCAAGGTTTTGATGATGAAGACTATGTAGGATTAAGGCTTTAAGCAAAGGAGCTCACTCTGTCTTGTGTCCAGCCTAGAAGCAAATGAGGCAGTGCACCACTAAGTCAGCAGTGCACCTCCTGAGTACAATGGAGGGCCATCTTACTATTCCTTTTAACTGTCTGGGAGTAGGCCACACCTCTCCCTATTTAATATGCAATCAAACTTGTTTACTAATCTCTTGGTAGATTGAAAAAATACAGAAAGTTCTGAATAGAAATAAGAAAGCCCATTAAGGATTTTTATTTTGTTTTGTTGGTTTTGTTTTGCTGTCACTGTTTCAGGGAAAAAACATTTTTTTGTTTTCTAAGTTTATCTAATGATCAAGTGAGAAAGAGGCCTGAGGCAAAGACTACAGTGGCTGAAGTCACCTATACTAACTTACTGTAAAAGGAGAAAGTGAGCAGTGCCTTGCCATTCTGCATCTCTCCTGATGAGCACTAGGGGCAGCACATTTTGCAAACTTGAATTATGAAACTTTCTGCTTGACTCAAATTATATACAAAGTAGTTAAAAACTGATATTGAAAATACTCACTTTGTGACAACCAGTTTCTGTTGAGTTTTTTAAATCTTAACAATAGTGAATTGTATTGTGTTCATTTCAGAACACTTCCAGTCCATATGCTTAAATCAGTCAAAGCTCTTGTGCATAATCTGATGCTTCCATTATTGGAGTTTGGAGTAGCTCCATCCCTGCAGCCTGAGGGGCAGAGAGAAGTGGGGCCAAGGTGAGCTGCTAGCTGCGCAGAGAGCAGAAGACAGGAGCAAGAGAAAGGACACTCAAGCACCAAATACAAAGTTCTCACCTAGACAGTCCTTGCCTGAATTTGGGCAGCCCTGTTACACACTTCTTCATGCTCCATAACTAATCCAAATCACTTTGGGAGCGATAATTTAGATGTCTGTTAAGGCTAAGGTCATATTCACCTCAACCCAACAACACTGTGCCACCATCCCCACGACTCTATGATGGACAAATTGGTTTAGTGACCTCTATGACCCTCAGTTTCCAGGGGATCTTCTAGCCATTGTACTATTATAGAGATCAAGTGAGATTTTAATTAGCAACGGACACACAGCACTTTCAAGTGATGCTATTGCAGTTTAATAACAATAGGTTAGTTTCCTAATTCTAAAGCTCTTTAATTAGCTAGAAAAGGAGGCAGAAGTT
>NW_024435413.1:0-10966 GCF_017639785.1 Mesocricetus auratus | reverse complement strand
GGTTCCTGGGAGTCCCCACAAATCATTGTCTTTGCATCTGGTACTGAGCCTTAGATTCTGAAGGTCACTTAGAGCAGAATAGGGAAGGACAGTTGCATGACTGCAGCACCTGGTTATGCTGATATGTTTGAAAATACAGTGAGGCTCATAAGGCAATTGAAACATAGGATGGCAGACTTCCTCCACTGCCCTAATCTCTCTCATTAGGGTAATTCAAAAGAAGCCAGAGTTTTTTGTAACATTCGACACTCAGACTTGCCCCAATATAAAGAAAAGCTATAGTTGTGGAGGAGAGAGTAAATGGTAAATTAAGCTGTAACCCATTGAAATCTTATGTTTCTGGGCCTTAATCTGCTGAGGTACATAAAAATATAAATACATATATATATATATCACCCCTGTTTCTGACCTCTTCTGTAACTGTTTTGCTGTGTAGAACCTACAAACAGAACAGCTTGGAAAATGAATCTGGGAAATGTGTTTCCAGATATGTTTTCAAAGATTTATATATTAAATTTACATCATGTTTGTAACATTTTCCCTGCATATACATGTGTGTGTGCAAGTCTGATGCTCATAGAGGCTGGAAAAGACAGTAGACTAACCCAAATTGGAGTTATTGGAAGTTATGGGTTACCATGTGAGTGCTGGAAATTAATTGGCGTTCTCTGCAAAAGCAGAAGTGCTCTTCACTACTGAGTCAATCTCTAGTCCTTGTTTACAGATAGTTTATACTGAGACTACAAAACTACCATAGGACTTCTGGGTAAGCTTCCAGATTAGATATTGGGTTTCTCAGATGACAGGCAATTTATGAACAAAAATAAAGCTATTTGTCCTTTAAGAGAAAGACATAAAAACAAAGAACAAAGTAGATGAGGTGGTAATTTCTTCACAAAGAACCAGTCCAGCAAAACAGCTGTTACAAGCTGCTCCTGCCAGTTGCAACAGCAGTAGCCAGTAGTGAAGTGTCTGTCTGCACAGGCTCCATGGGAGTCTCAGAGAGAAAATTCAGGTGTCCGTGGGAATTTTCCTACGGTCTCTGCTTCAGTTCCTGCCCCTGGATTCCTGTGCTGAGTTCTGACTTGGTTCCCTCACTGATGGACTGTGAGGATGAAGTAAGATCTGAGATATTGTCTTTCTGACCCAGGTTGGTTTTGATCTGTGTTAGTCACAGAAACCCAAACCAAAATAGAACAGGGTCTCACCTCAAAAACTTCGGACAGGAAAGTGGTCTTTCATCACAGAAATCCTCTCTTGGAAGGACCAACTGATAACTTATTTGGATTCATGGGACTAGCAACCTTTCCCATCGGTGGAGACTGATATGAAATCAACCCACGCAGAGAGAGAAACCATCTCACCCTGAGGAAGATGAAAGAGTGATTTTGTTTGTGATGTCTTTTATTATATGATGTTGAGTAATTTAAAGTTTTCAATTGATTGTTATTACACAATTTCACACACAGGCATGTACACACACACATATTATAAGCTTTGATTATATTCTCCAATTATCCTCTCTGACCACCTACTTCTCCCATCAAAATCCTCTTCCTTTCCAACAATTCCCAATTTTTCTAATATTTATATTCATTTCTTGTGGCCCACTGCCTTTAATAAGTTTTCTTCCATGAGCATGGACCTGGGCAGGGCATTTACTGGTGTAATGAAAACTGATTATCAGTATTACAACACTAAGGAATAGAATTCCCCTCCCCCAAAAAGCACCATCAGAATGTAGGTGCTCAGGTAGCTGACAATGATAGAATGTTTAAAGGTCCACTGTTGTGCTTGTTGACATGCTTTTGTGTTTCATAAGTGCAAATTCTATTTCATCTCCAGAAAATTGCATTTATTCATATTTCTAAGTTTACATGTTGTTTGGTGGCTGTCTTATGACTCTAACAACAGTTTCTGTATTGTCCAAAACTCATATGCTTCCTTTCTCGTTTTGATTTTAATCCTTCTTTTCCTCTTTTTCAGAACTGAGGGGTCCTGTAAGGTCACCACTCTTATTTTGGCAGAAGAATCCCAGGCAGGCAGGCAAGGCAATAGGCACTTAGAGAACTCACTGAATCAAACAGTATCCTGTTACTACATGTAAAATTCATATTTCCTACTCTGAGAAACAAATACCTGATACTTGATTAGAAGCAATAGAAGTCAGTAAGGAAGACAATTTTAAAGAACATAAATAAAAATGCATAGATAACTCTAACATTCTATGAACTTGATGTTTCCTCAATTGTCTGTGTTAAAAGTTACTCATGTTGGACTCAATTGCACCCCTATGTAATTTTAAGTGACCTGTGACCTGAGGCAGTGAACTGTCAATCCAAGAGTCCTGCCAGCAAGAGCCACAGTGCCTGTCTCTGTAATGTATGTGTCTGCAACTGATTCAAATGCCGAGTATTTCTGAAGTTTATGAAACAAGTCAGGTAAGAATCAAATCCTCTTCCCCTATAATGAGACTGATGACTACCTTAAATGCCATCCTAGAGCTTTCATGCAGTAGCTGACAGAAGCAGAAGCAGAGATTCACAGCTAAACACCGAGCCAAACTCTGGGAATCCAGGTGTAGAGAGGGAGGAGTGATGAGCAAAGTGGTCAAGTCCATGCTGGGGAAACCCACAGAAACAGCTGACATGAACAAATAGGAGCTCACGGACTCTTGACTGACAGCTGAGTCACATGCATAAGACAGAACCAGTAGATATTAGACAGAGCAACAGAGAGGAAACTAAGGTACCAGGACCTATAGATAAGTGTTATCAATGTGTGGCTGTGGCCATCTACTCAAACATGGGAAACGTACAGATGTCTATTAGGAAGAGGGTTTCATCCTCCTCTAGCAGCTATCAGCAGACAGTAGTCTTCTGCTTGGAGTGGAACTACAGAGCACCTACCCGTGTATATGAGGAACTTGACTGGCCTAATCTCCTGTATGAATTTCTTATGTAAGTGTAAGTAGGACAGCCATGTCATGTCTAGAAATCTCCATGCCACAGCAGTCCTTTCTATATTCTGGCTCTTAAATTATTCCTTCCTACTCTTCTTTAATATTCCCTGAACCTTAACATGGAAGGCTGGTGGCAGATAATTGACTACACTGTTACACCACAATACAGTTAAAAAAGTTAACCTTGAATGTGGGGAGGGCAAAGTTAAGGACTAGCAGACCAGAATCAGCCATAGAGAAGTCAGACATAGTCTTTGTTTATGTAATTATCATGCTATTATAATTACTACAGCTTTCTTTTATATTTTAAAAGGTGTAATGGCGATACCTCCCTCACTATTCTTGTTATTTACATGTGTTTTGGCCTTCTTTGGTCTTTTAATCCTCAATTTACATTTTTAGTTTGTTTTTCTTTCTATATCTTTGAAAAATAGTCTTGAAATTAAGTTCATGAATCACATGAATTAATCTTGTAAAAAATAAAAAGATTGTGCTACCAAAAAGCAGTATGTAGGTGCAATACAACCACAATAAAAATTCCAAGTGTATTCTTAAAGTGGTTTCCATTTCCTTCTCTAAATGTATTACTGTATAGTTTCTTGCATTGAGCTTATTTGATTAATTTTTAATTGTTTTAGTCAGGGTGACAAAGGTATAGTTTTATTCTATTACATGGAGACCTTTCTATTTTTCCCAGCACCATTTACTGAAGGTGTCTTTTCACCATTGCATGTGCTATAGTTGTATTGCTTTCTGAGTCCTGAAGTATAATTGATTTCTGCCTTCAATTTACTGATATAAAAAAGAATATTGATGAATAGATATGATATGTACCTCAAAGATTTAATTTAGATCTGCCTGATTCTGAGTCATGTGTAAAATAAATAAGAAATTGAAGACTTTCTAGAATTCAATGATAATGAAGACACAACACACCCAAACTTATGGCACACTTTGAAAGCAGTTCATAGCAATAAGTGGCCACATGAAGAAACTGGAGAGTAGTTACACTAGAGAATTAACAGCACAATTGAATACTGTAGAACAAAAAGAAGTAAACTCACCTTGGAGGAGTAGATGCTAAGTAATAATCAAACTGAGAGCTGAAATCAATAAAGTAGAAACAAAGAAAAAAAACAATACAAAGAATCAATGCAACAAACATTTGGTTCTTCCAGAAAATCAACAAGATAGACAAACCTTTATCCAAACTAACCAAAAGTCAGAGAAGGAACACGCAAATTAACACAAGTAGCACAGACACTGAGATAGGCAATAAATAGTAACTTCTGAATCTGAGAAGCTTCTGCAAGTCAAAGGACACAGTCAACAACACAAAATGGCAGCTCACAGAATGGGCAAACCTTCACCAACCCCCACATCTGATACAGGACTGATTTCCAAAATATACAAAGAACTCAAGAAGCTAGTCACCAAGACATCAAATAATCCAATTAAAAAGTGGGGTACAGAACAAAATAGAGAATTCTCTATAGAGGAATCCAAAATGGCTAAAAGAAACTTGAGAAAGTGTTCAACATTCTTAGCCATCAGGAAATGCAAATCAAAACAACTCTGAGATAACCATCTTGCTCCTGTCAGAATGGCTAAAATCAAAAACACCAATGAAAGTTTATGCTGGAGAGCATGTGGAGAAAGGGGAAATCTAGCTCCACTGCTGGTGGGAGCACAAACTTGTGCAGCAACTTTGTAAATCAGTATGGCAGTTCCTCATGACAATGGGAATCAGTCTACCTCAAGATCCAGCAGTTTTACTCTTAGGCATATACCCAAAGGATGCACATTCACATTCACACAACAAGAACATCTGTTCAACTATGTTCATAGTAGCATTATTTGTAATAGCCAGAACCTGGAAGCAACCTAGATGCCCCTCAACTGAAGAATGGACAAAGACAATGTGGTACATATACACAATGAAGTATTACTCAGCAAAAAAAACTTTGGAATCTTGAAATTTGCAGGCAAATGGATGGAACTATAAGAAACCATCCAGAGTGAGGTCACAAAAAGACAAACATGGTATGTAGTTACTCATTTATGGGTTTTAGACATAGAACAAAGGATTATTAGCCTACAGTCCATGCTGCCAAAGAAGCTAGGAAACAAGGAGGACATTAAGACAGACGTACATTGTCCCCTGGAGAAGGGGAAAGGGATAAGATCTCCAGAGCAAATTGGGACATGGGGGATATGAGAGAGAGAGTTAGGAGAAAGAGAAGGGGAGAAGAGGAGGAGTGAGGAGGACATGAGGGAGCAGAAAGACTGAGTAGTGTGAGAATAGAGGAGACCAAGAAAAGACATACCTTAATAGAGGGGACCATTATAGGTTTACAGAGAAATCTGGCACTAGGGAAATATATGGAGATATACTATGATGACCCCAACTAAGAATCTAAACAATAGTGGAGAGATTATCTCAAATGCCCTCCCACTATAATGACAATGATTACTACCTTATATGCCATGATAGAGTCTTCATCCCTTAGTTGATGGAAAAAAGGGGCAGAAATGCACAGCTAAGCACTGAACTGAATTCCTGGAATCACATTGTAAAGAGGGAGTAGAAATGAGAAAATGAGGTCAAGACCATAATGGTAAAACCAACAGAAATAGCTGACCTAAACAAGGGGGAGCTCATGGACCCCAGACACTCAGCTTGGCAACAAGCATAGGACAGAACCAGAAACCTTGTTCATGGATATCAGTTAGGAAGCCTGGACAGTCCATGGCCCCCAAGTAATGGAATAGCATTTATACCTAGGGTACAAATGGATATTGGGAGCTCACTGGCCACAGAGGGATATTCTCTCTGCCGAGACACACTGGGGATTGTCTAGGCCTTGCTTCAAATGTTATGACAGACTTTGATCATCCCCCATAGAAGTCCTCACCCTTTCTATGGAGCAGAAGAGGAATGGGTTGGGGGTTGGTGGGAAGCAATGTGGAAAAGGGAGGGAGAGGGATCTGGGATTGATATATAAAATAAAATTGTTTCCAATTTAAATTAAAAAAGAAAAAAACAAATATATACATATTTTACTTTTCAAGAAAAAGGAAGTGTGGTCCAGATTACATCTGGATTAAAGATTTGAATAAACAATGTGACTTCCTATCTCAATCATATAGACTAAAGCAGTTATTCATTCATAAAACTAAGCATAATGACTCACAGGTGCACAATCCATTTTGTGGTTTTAGTTAATCCCAGATGTAGTCACATTGACAACCAAGACTATCCGTCAAAGCTGAATCCCATCTACTGATATTCTTGAGCAGATAACTCCATTAGATATTGAAAAGAAGGTGTGGCAATAATCAGCAGGTACATGTGAATCGCTCTAGATCTCATGGTCATGACGACATTTAGGGTCCATCCACATTATGGCTAGGGATAGCTAAAACAGGATGAAATACCAGGTTTGAGTAAGAGGGGAGCAGCTAGGAACCCCATAAGTTAAGACTCTGGTCTTTCTCCATAATTGAAGATATACAATTAAAATAATTATGTTGTGTTGGTAGTAACTGGTGTAGAAAGGGAAATAGTCTGGTGTAGGTGGGAAATGGTCTCTTTAAAGAAAAAGGAATAAGGCATGAAATGACAAGCACACTGGATCTGTCAGAAAGAGTGGGGTGTCTGGGCCCATGAGAAATTTGACATGAACACCTCCAGACCATGCATTGCTTACTCCTCTCATCCTGTGAGGTGAAACTCTCCTTCTTAAAGCAGGAGGAAATGGGGGTGAGTTCTGTGTGGTCACCATTGAAAACAATAAGCTAGAATCCTCCTATTGATTTCAAAGCAGATTGAGTTAAGTAGGATTTGAAGTTTCTCTGAGGGTAAGAGAGGCAGAATTAGAGGCAACAACACCAGGAAACAAATGACACTCCAGAGATGACAGCACTGACAGTACCATATTAAGAGTGGGCACTGCAGAGTGTGTCACCAAAAATACTGGATTAGACAATGTGCCTGCTGCTGCTTCAGAAATTTGCAACATGATGGCTCAGAAAATGGGACAGAGATGTCCCCGAATATTCAAGCAGATTGGACTCCTCCATGTCTTTAGAACACAATATGTGGCATGAAGTTGACTGACTAAGGCTTGGATTTGAGACCTAGATTCTGTAGTAAAGGGGCAGTGCTTCTGATGGAAACTCTTCCACTAATACAGGGGCAGGAGGGTCAAAGGTGCTGACAGTCACCAGCCACTTCCCGTGTCCACCCTGCAACCTCCAGAAGGGGGTTTAAGGATCAAATTTACCAAGTTTTCCTCTGTGGATTGGTCTTATTGCCATTCATTATTTTAAACATAGTATCATTTTCTGCAATTAATCCTTTTAAATCATCTTTAATAAAAATGAAATTTCACTTTGGACATACCATTCTATTCGTGAGAGGTCAAATTACTATACAGCATTGGGAGGCTTATGTTTTCCACTGACTTGATGTGATGTCTAATCTTTGCTGTGTACTTGACACATTGTTGAAGAACTGACTCCATCTGACAGACTTGCAGGCTTGTTTCTTTGCCATTTCCTTGACTGCTAATTGAGGTATGAAAACTTAGTCTTCTATGACCCTAGGCATGTGAGCCTGGGTCATAGAGGAAAGCTACCTGAACAGAGCAGCAAGCAGGTTTACTCTATGGTTTCAAGCCCCTCCCTTGGGATCTCATTTTGACTTCTCTTGTTGATGGACTGTAACATGAGAGGTGAACAAACCCTCCACTTTCCCTGATTGGCTCTTTTGAGTTTTATTACAACAATAGAAACCTAACCAGAACATTTACCATATCTCAGGATATGCTATGATGTTCCATCCTTCTCCTACCTGGCCTGCATCCTATTTGATTTTCAATTAGAGTGGTTCTAGACACCGCAATCTGTTGAAATCGTATTCCACCAACTCACATGCTTATATAACTCTGTTGAAGTAGTTTTAAATTTTATATCTGACATGATGTGTTTCTCCCTAATAACACGTGGATCTCTGCTTTTCCCTTTTTAAACGTTCTCTAGATCTCCATATCTTCCACTGTAAAAATTAGTTTTGTTCATAATAGTACTTTATAGTCAGATTACTAAATTCCACATAAATGGACGATTTATTGAACGAATGTTATCTAAGTCACCATTCACTACTTTAGTATTATTGATTTATCAAAACTGACCTTTTGCATTTCCTACTTTATCCACAATATTAAACCTTACATTCATTTAAGTCTTGAATGTCTCTCAGAGCATCAGCTTCAGAGGTCTTGTATGTATTCAAGATTGTTCTTGGATACTTCATAGCTGTTCTTATTAATAGTATGCTTTTAAAATATCACAATACAAAATGCTTTATTATGTATTTCTAAGCCAATGGTTATTGGAATTATCTCCCCTGATTTCTCGGTCATTTCTATACAGGTAGGCAACTGACTTTTGTGTGTTAATTTTGCAAACTTTCACTTTTATTAATGTATTTATCAGATTAGGAAACTTACTACAAATTTTAGTTTCTATGTTTATACGCATATCATCTGGAATATAGAAATTATTTTTCTTCCTTGTCCATTTGTATCAATTGTCCTAGTGCTCTAGCTAAGAGTTCAAGTATTACATTGAATAGCTATGGAAAGAGTGGACATCCTTGTCTTGGTCCTGATTTTGTGGAAATACTTTCAGATTTTCTCTGTTTAGTATGATGTTGCTGTGAGCTTGTTGTATAGTGACTTTATTGTTTTGAAATAAATCTTCTATAATCCTATATTCCCAAGGATTTTTATCATGAATGGATGTTGTATATTTTCAAAGTTCCTTTTCCCATCTAATAAGATGGTCATGTGGTTTCTTTTTTGTTCACTTAATATTTAGAAATACATTTGTTCATTTTTGTATGTTAAATTATCCTTATAGGTCTGAGGTTTAAACAACATGAATGTGTAGATTGTATTTTAAAATTTTATTTATTTTCTTATCTTACATACCAGTTCCACCTCCCACCCCTCATGTGGCTTCCTGAATTTCTCCAACCCACCCCTGCTTTCATTACTTGAAAGGACAAGGCCTTTCATGGGGAGCCAACAAAACCTGGCACAGTATGTTGAGGCAGAACCAAGCCCGTCCCCAACGCATCAAGGATGAGCAAGATATTCCAGCATATGGACTAGGCTCCAACAAGTCAGCTCTTGCACCGAGGACACATACTGGTCCCACTGTGACCTCCCAAGCAGACCAAGCTACACAACTGTCACCACATTCAGAGTTCCCAGCTCAGTCCCATGGAGGCTCCACAACTGTTGACCCAGTGTTGGTCAGTTCCCAGCAGCTCATTTCAGTTGTCTCTAAGATTTGCCCATCATAGTCTTCCATGATGGATGATTTCTTTTTTATGTGATCCTGAGGTTGGTTTGAAAGGATTTTATTTGAGAATTTGTCCACCAGGTGGCAGAGCATCCCTGTAGCTGCAATATTAGGGATGATATGTTTGACCTCGGCAAGAGCAGCTTCAGTCAGCAGGCTTCTGTGCAGACAACCTGCAGCGCTGGGGAGACAAGGGAGGTGAGATGACCACAGAAGCATCTAGTATGACTGAAGGCCACCATCCCCCCCGGGAGAGCTATGAGGACACTGACTGGACCTTTGGTACTGTGCTCTTGGCTGCAGCTGAAATGTGAGTGAGAGCATTTGGAAACAAGGCATTTTTGTGAGTTTTCATGATCAGTCTGAGGAGTAGACTGGTTCCTTCAGATTGCCTGAAGTCACTATGGAAAGAAAAGCAAAGTCTGGGCAATGGTGACCTCATGGTCTTCCTGCTCTTGCCTTTTACAGAGATCTGAGCAGAGGAGAGCTGCTGGAGCAGCAGACTTCTCTCTGAGCGTCGAGGAGGGAAGTGGAGATTATATCAACTGCACCTACATAGACACTGCCAATTATTACTTCTCCTGGTACAAAAAAAAAGCCTGGGCATGTCTCCCATTGCTTACAAATGTTCTTTCAAATGTGGATAGAAAAGAAGAACAAGAGCTCATTGTCCTACTGAATAAGAGTGAAAACATCACTCCCTGAATATCACAGCTGCTAATCCTGGGGAATCAGCCACATAATTCTGTGCAACAAGTGCACTTTGCTCCCCAAGCACCTGCTGCATGCACACTAACCTGTAAGCATGACTGCAGACAAATACATTTTACACTGTTGGAAACATGGATTTCCTGTATTTTGTTACATAGGTGGATAATCTAAAACATCGTGAAATTTTGATTCTAAAACACACATGTGCTAGAGCATCTTGATTGATCTCATAATGAGAATGACTGATTATATGCTAGTTGACTCTCAGGTGAAATTTAGATGCACGAACTCCAAAGACATCTCTGTGTCACTGGCAGAAAATACTCATGATGGAAAGGCTCTTTCACTTTAATAATAGTACTTAATATATTTATTTTAAGACTGTTATTGTAGAGTATAGAAAGCCACTATAATATAAACAACAATGTTCCTTAATGTACTACTGAAATCAGATAGTGATGGAGTCCCACTCCCCTGGCAGCTCTCTGTGGAGTGTTGAGTGATGCATGTGGAGCAACCATGTGCCTGTGAGGTCTTGCTGGGGGCCAGGTGGTGCCATGTAATTTGCATAGCAACAAGGGAGGACAAGTGTTCCTGCATCCCCTCTTAGATGCACTGGGTTCCTCCTGCCTCTGACTCCTAAGTGATGAGATCAAAAGCATGCACCATCATGTCCCATGCAAGTATCTGTGCTTAACTTCTAAGCTGTCTCTCCAAGCAGTGAAGGGCCACTAGTCCAGTCACACATGTGGCTCTGGCAAGCCTTGGCCTTATCCCTATGTCTCTGCTTTGCTAAAAAGAATCTTTAGATTACATTCCTAACCTTTGTGGGTAGACTTGGCAGAGGAGGAGTCTGCAGAGCCTGCAGCATATCCAAAAAAACTGAGAAAAACAAGGTCTCATGGGAAGATGGTTTTAAAA
>NW_024435412.1:0-18108 GCF_017639785.1 Mesocricetus auratus | reverse complement strand
ATAACGATACATCACTGTGTGAACTACATGCTTAATTTCTTAAAATGAAATGAAACAAAACTGTGTGTGAAATTACAAGCTTATCTTCTTCAAAACTAACGATCCAACATTGTGTGTGACACTACGCTTAACTTCATTAAATCTTACCGTATAACACTGTATTAGAAACTACGTGCATATATTCTTCGAGAAAAAAGATACCACACTGTGTGTGAAACTATGTGCTTAACTACATGAGAACTTAACATATAACACTCTAAAGGAAACTATTTACTTATCTTCTTGAAAACTACCGATACAACACGGTGTGTGAAACTACATGCTTAACTTCTTCATAACTAACAATATAACACTGTGTGTGATAATACATGCTTCACTTCTTCAAAACAAACGTTACATCACCTTGTGTGAAACTATGTACTTAACTACATGAGAACTTACCATATAACACTCTATGAGAGACTTCGTACTTATCTTCTTCAAAACTAACGATACAACATGTAGTGTGGAACTACATGCTTAAAATCTTCAAAACTAAAGATACAACACTGTGTGTGAAACTATGTGCATAACTATATGAGAACTTACCATATAACACTCTATGAGAATCTACGTACTTATCTTCTTCAAAACTAACGATACAACACGGTGTTTGAAACTTTGTGCTTAACTACATGAGAACTTACCCTATAACATTGTATAAGAAACTATATGCTTAAGATCTTCAAAACTAAGGATACAACAAGGTGTGTGAAACTATGTGCTTAACTACATGAGAACTTACCATATAACACTCTATTAGAAACTACGTACTTAACTTCTTCAAAACTAACGATAATACACAGTGTGTGAAACTACATCTTAACTTCTTCAAGAGTAACGATAAAAAACTGTGTTTGAAGCTACACGCTTAAATTTTTCAAAACTGACGATACAACACTGTGTGTGAAACTACATGCTTAACTTCTTCAAAACTGACGTTACAACACTGCATGTGAAACTATGTGATTAACTTCATGAAATCTAGGTATATAACACTATATAAGAAACTACGTACTTACCTTCATGAAAACTAACGACACAACACTGTGTGTGAAACTATGTGCTTAATTTCATGAGAAATTACCGTATAACGCTGTTTTAGAAACTACGTGCTTTCTTTCTACGAAACTAACGATACAACACTATGTGTGAAACTACATGCTTGACTTCTTCAAAACAAACGATACAACACTGTGTGTGAAATTATGTGCGTAACTTCATGAAATCTAACTATATAATACTATATGAGAAACTACGTATTTAACTTCATGAAAACTAACGATACAACACGGTGTGTGAAACTACATGCTTAACTTCTTCAAAACTAATGATACAAAACTGTGTGGGAAACTACATGCTTAACTTCTTCAAAACTAATGATACAATACTGCGTGTGAAACTACATACTTAACTTCTTCGAAAGTAACAATACAAAACTGTGTGTGAAACTACGTGCTTAACTTCATGAACACTTACCATATAACACAGTCTTAAAAACTACGTGCATATCTTCTTTGAAAATAAAGATACCACACTGTGTGTGAAACTATGTACTTAACTCATGAAATCTAACTGTACAACACTATATGAGAAACTACGTACTTAGCTTCATGAAAACTAACGATACAACACTATGTGTGAAAATAGAAGCTTAACTTTTCAAAACTAACGATACAACACCGTGTGTGAAACTGTGTGCTTAACTACATGAGACATTACCATATAACATTGTATTAGAAACTACCTGCTTAACTTCTTCAAAACTAACGATACAGTACTGTGTGAGAAACTATGTGCTTAACTACATGAGAACTTACCCTAAAACACTCTATTAGGATCTAGATACTTAACATCTTCAACACAAACGATACAACACGGTGTGTGAAACTTCATGCTTAACTTCTTTAAAAATAATTATACAAAACTGTGTGTGAAACTACATGCTTATCTTCTTCAAAAGTAAGAATACAATAAAGGGTGTGAATCTATGTGCATAACTACATAAGAACTTACCATATAACACTCTATGAGAAACTACATTATTATCTTCTTCTAAACTATCGATACAACACAGTGTGTGAAACTACATGCTTAACTTCTTCAAAACTAACGATACAACACTTTGTGTGAAACTACATACTTCACTTCTTCAAAACTAATGATACAACACCGTGTATGAAACTATGTGGTTAACTACATGAGAACTTACCATATAACACTGTATTAGAAACCTCGTTCTTAAATTCTTCAAAACTACGTGAGAACTTACCATATAACACTGTATTAGAACTACGTGCTTATCTTCTTTGAAACTAACGATACAACACTGTGTGTGAAACTATGTGCTTAACTTCATGAAATTTTACCATATAACACTGTATTAGAATCTACGTGCATATATTCTTCGAAAATAAAGATACCAATCTGTGAGTGAAACTATGTGCTCAAACTCATGAAATCTAACTATATAACACTATATGAAAAGCTACATACTTAACTTCGTGAAAACTAACCATACAACACTGTGTGTGAATCTACATGCTTAACTTCTTCAAAACTAAGGATACAACACTGTGTGTGAAACTACATGCTTAACTTCTTCAAAACTAAAGATACAAAACTGCGTGTGAAACTACATGCTTCACTTCTTCAAAACTGATGATACAACACTACGTGTGAAACTATGTGATTAACTTCATGATATCTAACTATATAACTCTATATGAGAAACTACGTCCTTGCCTTCATGAAAACTAATGATACAACACTGTGTGTGAAACTACATGCTTAACTTCTTCAAAACTTACGACAAAACACTGTGTGTGAAACTATGTGCTTAACTACATGAGAACTTTCCATATCACACTTTTTTAGAAACTACGTGTTTAACTTCTTCAAAACTAACGATACAAAACTGTGTTTGAAGCTACACGCTTAACTTTTTCAAAACTGACGATACAACACTGCGTGTGAAACTATATGATTAACTTCATGAAATCTAGGTATATAACTCTATATGAGAAACAACGTTCTTACCTTCATGAAAACTAACGACACAACACTGTATGTGAAGCTATGTGCTTAACTTCATGAGAAATTACCGTATAATGCTGTTTTAGAAACTACGTGCTTACACTCTTCGAAACTAACGATAAAACATTGTGTGTGAAACTACATGCTTGACTTCTTCAAAACAAACGATACAACACCGTGTGTGAAACTATGTGCTTAACTTCATGAAATCTAACTATATAATACTATATGAGAAACTATGTACTTTCCTTCATGAAATCTAACGATACAACACGGTGTGTGAAACTACATAGTTAACTTCTTCAAAACTAATGATACAAAACTGTGTGTGAAACTACATGCTTAACTTCTTCAAAACTAATGATACAAAACTGTGTGTGAAACTACATGCTTAACTTCTTCAAAAGTAACAATACAAAACTGTGTGTGAAACTACGTGCTTAACTTCATGAACACTTACCATATAACACTGTCTTACAAACTACGTGCATATCTTCTTTGAAAATAATGATACCACACTGTGTGTGAAACTATGTGCTTAACTTCATGAAATCTAACTATACAACTCTATATGAGAAACTACGTACTTAGCTTCAGGAAAACTAACGATACAACACTGTTTGTGAAAATACAAGCTTAACTTCTTCAAAACTAACGATGCAACACCGTGTGTGAAACTGTGTGCTTAACTACATGAGACCTTACCACATAACATTGTATTAGAAACTACGTGCTTAACATCTTCAAAACTATCGATACAACACTGTGTGTGAAACTATGTGCATAACAAATGAGAACGTACCATATAATACTGTATTAGATACTAAGTACTTAACTTCTTGAAATCTAACGAACCAACACTGTGTGTGAAACTACATGGTTACCTTTTTTAAAACTAATGATACAACACTCTGTGTGAAACTACATGCTTCACTACTTCAAAACTAAAGATACAACACCGTGTGAGAAATTATGTGCTTAACTTCATGAGAACTTACCATATAACACTCTATTAGAAACTATGTGCTTAACTTCTTTAAAACTAATGGTACAACACTGTGTGTGAAACTATGTGCTTAACTACATGAGAACTTACCATATAAACCTGTATTAGAAACTAAGTGCTTAACTTCTTCAAACTAATGATACAACACTGTGTGTGAAACTATGTGATTAACTTAATGAAATCTAACTCTCAAGTAATGTCTGTCTTTGAGGGTGAGGTGTGTTTCTTGTATGCAGCAGAAGGAAGGGTTCTGTCTTCGAATCCATTCTGCTAGTCTGTGTCTATTTATGGGTGAGTAAAGGCCGTTAATATTGAGGGATATTAATGACCATTGATTGCTCATTCTTCTTCGATTTGCGATGGTTGTTGTTGGTGGAATTATGGGTGGAATTTCGCCCCTTTGTTCTTTTGGCTGTTGGTAGAGAGGGGTTCTCTAATGCTTATGTTTTTCTGGTTGTAGTTAGCTTCCTTGGGTTGGAGGTTTCCTTCCAAAATTTTCTGTAGGGCTGGGTTAGTGGACACATATGGCTTGAATCTAGTTTTGTCATGGAATATCTTGTTTTCTCCGTCTATAGTGATTGAGAGCTTTGCCGGGTATAGTAGTCTGGGCTGGCATCCATTGTCTCTTAGTGTAGGTAGAATATCTATCCAGGACCTTCTGGCTTTCAGAGTTTCCATGGAGAAATCAGGTGTAATTCTGATAGGTCTGCCTTTATATGTTACTTGACCTTTTTCCTTAGCTGCTCTTAATATTCTTTCTTTATTCTGTATGTTTGGGGTCTTGATTATGATGTGGCGAGGGGATTTTTTTTTTGTGGTCCACTCTATTTGGTGTTCTGTAGGCTTCTTGTACCTTCATTGGCATATCTTTCTTAAGGTTGGGAAAGTTTTCTTCTATGATTTTGTTGAATATGCCTTCTGTCCCTTTGAGGTGGATTTCTTCTCCTTCTTCCATACCTATTATTCTTAGGTTTGCTCTTTTCATGGTGTCCCATAATTCTTTGATGTTTTGTGTTAAGGATTTGTTGGATTTAAGGTTTTCTTTGGTTGATAAATCCATTTCTCCTAATGTATCTTCAACACTTGAGATTCTCTCTTCCATCTCTTCTATTCTGTTGGTAATGCTTGTATTGGTAGTGCCTGACTGTTTGTCCAGCTTTTCTATTTTCTGCCTTTCTTCAGATTGTGTTTTTTTTAGTGTCTCTATTTCAGTTTTCAACCCTTGCAGCTTTTGCATTGCTTCTTGCAATTTTCTGTTTATCTGTTCGTCCGTTTGTTGCCGTTTATGAATTTTTTGGTTTGTTCTTTCTTCCATTTCTTGCATTTTTTGGTTTGCTTTTTGTTCCATTTCTTGGATTTTGTGCTTTGTTTCTTCTTCCATTTCCTGCCTTTTTTGGTTTGTTTCTTCCTCCATTTTTTTCATTTTTTGCTTTGTTTTTTCTACCATTTCTTGCATTTTATGCTTTGTTTCTTCTTCCATTTCCTGCCTTATTTGATATGTTTCTTCTTCTAATTCTTGCATTTTTTGCTTTGCTTTTTCTTCCATTTCTTGCATTTTTTGCTTCATTTCTTCTTCCATTTCGTGCCTTTTTTGGTTTGTTTTTTCTTCCAATTCTTGCATTTTTTGGTTTGTTTTTTCTTCCATTTCTTGCATTTTTCGGTTTGTTTTTTCTTCCATTTCTTTGATGGATTTTCCAATATCCTCTTTTAGGGCCTCTATCATTTTCATGAAAGTGCTTTTCAGGTCGTTCTCTTCTGCTTCCTTCGCGTTAGAATATTGGGGTCTTGCTGGTGTGGATTTTCTAGAATCTGGCGGTGTCATATTTGTTTTTCTGTTGCTGACTGTGTTTTTGTATTGTCTCTTTCCCATCTCTTCTTTTAGTGGGTGCAGAAAGAGCCCCTTCCTGGTCGGGGGACCAGAGTTCCCTTTTGGTGGGTGCTAGTAAGTCCAGTAATCTGGTGGTTCTTCTATGCCTTGTTCAAATGCTGGTCCGTGGGTAGAGAAGAAGAACAGGAATCTGGGGCGCTTAGCCTCCTACCTGGTCCCCTGGACCCTATGCTGGGTCCTGTTGTACCTGATCCGGAACAGCTACTCCCCTGGTCTCCCTGGCTCCTGTAGTTTCCTGGTCTCTTTGGTGGGAGAGAAGATCTGGAGTCTGGGGTGCTTGGCTCCCGCCGGGATTGGGAGCTCTGTGCAGTTCCCAGGCGATCTGTAGGCTCTGGAACACAGGCCGGGAAGCTGGCCTGTTTACCTGATGCTCCCGCCGGGATTGGGAGCTCTGTGCAGTTCCCAGGCGATCTGCAGGCTCTGGAACACAGGCCGGGAAGCTGGCCTGTTTACCTGATGATGCCAGAGGGACAGCTACTTCCCTGTACTCCCCAACTTCTTCAAATTTAATGATACAACACTATGTGTGAAATTATGTAATTAACTACATGAGAACTTAACATATAACACTGTATTAGAAACTACATAATTAACTTCTTCAAAACTAATGATACAACACCGTGTGTCAACCTATGTGCTTAACTACCTGAGTCCTTACCATATAATATTTTATTAGAAACTACCTCCTTAACTTCTTCAAAACTAACGATGCAAATCTCTGTGTGAAAATACGTGCTTAACTTCATCAAAACTAACGATACAACACTGTGTGTGAAACTATGTGCTTAACTACTTGAGAACTTACCATATAACACGGTATTAGAAACTACGTTCTTAACTTCTTCAAGACAAAAGACACAACACTGTGTGTGAAACAACATGCTTAACTTCTCTAAAACTAATGATACAAATTCGTGTGTAAAACTATGTGATTAACTTCATGAAATCTAACTATACAATACTATATGAAAACTACGTCCTTAACTTCATGAAAACTAACAATACAACACTGCGTGTGGAACTACATGCTTAATTTCTTCAAAATTAAGATACAACACCGTGTGTGAAACTATGTGCTTAACAACATGAGAACTTAACATATAATACTGTATTAGAAACTACGTGCTTAACTTATTCAAAACTAACGATAAAACACTGTGTGAAACTATGTGCTTAGCTACATGAGAACTTACCATATAAAACTGTATTAGAAACTATGTGCGGAACTTCTTCAAAACAACCAATGCCAAACTGTGTGTGAAACTACGTGCTTAACATCTTCAAGACTTAGGATGCAACACTGTATAAGCACATGCTTACCTTCTTCAAAACGACACAACACTGTGTGTGTAACTATGTGCTTAATTTCATGAGAACGTCCCACATAACCTTGTTTTAGAAAATAAGTGCTTATCTTCTTCGAACCTAAGATACAACACTGTGTGTGAAACTATGTGCTTAACTACATGAGAACTTACCATATAACATTTTATTAGAAACTACGTGCTTAACTTTTTCAAAACTAACGATACAAAACTGTGTGTGAAACTATATGCTTAACTTTTTCAAAACTAAGGATACAAGACTGTGTGTGAAACTACATGCTTAACTTCTTCAAAACTAACAATACAACACTGTGTGTGAAACTACATGCTTCACTTCTTCAAAACTAACGATACAACACCGTGTGTGAAACTATGTGATTAACTACATGAAAACTTGCCATATAACACTGTAGTAGAAACTAGGTGCTTAACTTCTTCAAAAATAACGATACAACACTGTGTGTGAAACTATATGATTAACTTCTTCAAAACTAACGAAACAACACAGTGTGTGAAACTATGTGCTTAACTTCATGAAACCTTACCATATAACACTGTATTAGAAACTACATGCATATTTTCTTCGAAACTAAGGATTCAACAATGTGTGTGAAACTATGTGCCTGTCTTCTTCAAAATTAACAATACAAAACTGTGTGTGAAACTACATGCTTAACTTCTTCAAAACTAACGATACAACACACTGTGTGAAACTACATGCTTAACTTCTCAAGACTAACGATACAACACTGTGTGTGAAACTATGTGATTAACTTCATGAAATCTAACTATATAACTTTCTATGAGAAACTACGTACTTACCTTCATAAAACCTAACGATACAACACTGTATGTGAAACAACATGCTTAACTTCTTCAAAACTAACGACACAACACTGTGTGTGAAACTATGTGCTTAATTTCATGAGAACTTCCCATATAACATTGTTTTAGAAAATACGTGCTTATCTTCTTCAAACCTAAGATACAAAACTGTGTGTTAAACAATGTGCTTAACTACATGAGAACTTACCATATAACACTGTATTAGAAACTACGTGCTTAACTTCTTCAAAACTAACGATGCAACACTGTGTATGAAACTATATGCTTAACTTCTTCAAAACTAACGATACAACACCGTGTGTGAAACTATGTGCTTATCTTCATGAAATCTAACTATATATCAGTATATGAGAAACTACGTACTTCACGAAATCTAACGATACAACACCGTGTGTGAAACTAAGTGCTTCACTTATTCAAAACTAACGATACAACACTGTGTGTGAAACTACATGCTTAACTTCTTCAAAACAAATGATACAATACGGTGTGTGAAATTACATGCTTAACTTCTTCAAAACTATCGATACAAAACTGTATGTGAAACTACATGCTTAACTTCTTCAATACTAACGATACAAAACTTTATGAGAAAGTACATGCTTACCTTCTTGAAAACTAACGATACAACTCTATGTGTGAAACTATGTGCTTAACTTCATGAAAACTTACCATATAACACTGTATTAGAAAGTACACGCATACTTTCTTCAAAACTAAGGATACAACAATGTGTTTGAAACTATGTGCCTAACATCTTCAAAACTAACGATACAACACCGTGTTTGAAACTACATGCTTAACTTCTTCAAAAGTAACGATACAAGACTGTTTTTGAAACTTCATACTTAACTTATTCAAAAACTAACGATACAACAGAGCGTGTGAAACTATGTGCTTAACTTCATGAAATTGAACTATATAACACTATATGAGAATCTACGTACTTAACTTCATGAAAACTAACGATACAACACCGTGTTTGAAACTATGTGCTTAACTTATTCAAAACTAACGATACAACACTGGGTGTGAAACTATGTGCTTAACTTCATGTAAACTTACCATATAACTCTTTATTATAAACTTCGTGCATATCTTCTTCGAAAATAAAGATACCACACAGTGTGTGAACCTGTGTGCTTAACTTCATGAAATCTAACATTGTAAGAATATATGAGAAACTACGTACTTAACTTCATGAAAAATAACGATACAACACTATGTTTGAAACTACTTGCTTCACTTCTTCAAAACTACCGATACAACACTGTGAGTGAAACTACGTGCTTAACTTCTTTAAAACTAACAACACTCTGTGTGAAACTACATTCTTCACTTTTTCAAAACTATAGTACAACACCTTGGGTGAAACTATGTGCTTAACTACATGACAACTTACCATATAACACTGTATTAGAAACTATGTGCTTAACTTCTTCAAACCTAACGATACAACACTGCGTGTGAAACTATGTGCTTAACTACATGACAACTTACCATATAACACTGTAGTAGAAACTACGTGCTTAACTTCTTCAAAAATAACGATACAACACTGAGTGTGAAACTATATGATTAACTTCTTCAAAACTAACGAAACAACGCAGTGTGTAAAACTATGTGCTTAACTTCATGAGAATTTACCATATAACAGAGTATGAGAAACTAGGTGCTTTTCATCTTCGAAACTAATGATACAACAATGTGTGTGAAATTATGTGCTTAATTACATGAAAGCTAACTATATAACACTATAAAAGAAACTACATACTTAACTTAATGAAATATAACTATACAACACAGTATGTAAAACTACGTGCTTAACCTCTTCAAAACTAGCGATACAACACTGTTTGTGAAATTATGTGCTTAACTACATGAGAACTTACCAGATAATACTGTATTAGAAACTACGTCCTTAACTTCTTCAAAACTAACAATACAACAGTGTGTGAAACTACATGCTTAACGTCTTCAAAACTAAAGATACAACACTGTCAGTGAAAATATGTGTATAACTACATGAGAAATTACCATATAACACTCTATAAGAAACTACATACATAACTTATTCAAAACTAACGATACAACACTGTGTGTGAAACTATGTGCTAAACTACGTAAGAACTTACCATATAACACTGTATTAGAAACTTCGTGCTTAACTTCTTCAAAACTAACTATACAACACAGTCTGTGAAACTGCATGCTTAACTGTTCAATTCTAACGATACAACACTGTTTGTGAAACTATGTGCTTAACTACATGAGAATTTACCATATAACACAATGTTAAAAACTACGTGCTAAACTTCTTCAAAACTAACGATACAACACTATGTGTGAAACTATGTTCTTAAATTCATGAAAACTTATCATATAACACTGTATTAGAAAGAACACGCATATTTTCTTCGAAACTAAGGATACAACAATGTGTGTGAAACTATGTGCCTAACTTCTTCAAAACTAACGATACAACACTGTGTTTAAAAATACATGCTTAACTTCTTCAATTCTAACGATACAACGCTGTTTGTGAAACTATTTCCTTAACTACATGAGAACTTACCATATAACACAATGTTAGAAACTACGTGCTTAACTTCTTCAAAACTAGTGATACAACACTATGTGTGAAACTACCTTCTTAACTTCTTCAAAACTAACGATGCAACACTGTGTGTGAAACTACATGCTTAACATCTTCAAAACTAACCATACAACACTGTGTGTGAAACTACATGCTTAACTTCTTCAAAACTAACGATAAAACACATTGTGTGAAACTATATGATTAACTTCATGAAATCTAACTATATAATACTATATGAGAAACTACCTACTTAACTTCATGAAAATAACGATACAACACCGGGTGTGAATCTATGTGCTTAACTACTTCAAAACTAACGATAAAACACTGTGTTTGATACTACATGCTTAACTTCCTCAAAACTAATGATACAAAACAGTATGTGAAACTATGTGCATAACTACATGAGAACTTACCATATAACACTCTATTAGAAACTAAGTACTTAACTTCTTCAAAACTAACAATACAAGACTGTGTGTGAAGTTACATGCTTAAGTTCTTCAAAACTAATGACACAAAACTGTGTGTGAAACTACATGCTTAACTTCTTTAAAACTAACGATGCAACACTCTGTGTGAAACTATCTGATTAACTTCATGAAATCTAATTTTATAACTCTATATGAGAAACTACGTACTTACCTTCATGAAGACTAACGATACAACACTGTGTGTGAAACTACCTGCTTAACTTCTTCAAAATTATCGACACAACACTGGGTGTAAAACTATGTGTTTAACTTCATGAGAACTTACCATATAACGCTGGTTTGGAAACTACATGCTTACCTTCTTCGAAACTAAGGATACAACACAGTGTGTGAAACTATATGCTTAACTACATGAGAACTTACCATATAACACTCTATAAGAAACTACGTGCTTAACTTCTTAAAAACTAACGATGCAACACTGTTTGTGAAACTACTTGCTTAACATCTTCAACACTAACGATATAACACTGTGTGTGAAACTACATGCTTAACTTCTTCAAAACTAATGATACAACACCGTGTGTGAAACTGTGTGCTTAACTTCATGAAATTTAACTATATAATACTATATGAGAATCTACTTACTTAACTTCTTGAAAACTAACGATACAACACAGTGTGTGAAATTACATGCTTAAGTTCTTCAAAACTAAAGATACAACACTGTGTGTGAAAATACATGCTTAACTTCTTCAAAACAAATGATAGAAAACTGTATGTGAAACTGTGTGCATAACTACATGAGAACTTACCATATAACACTCTATTAGAAACTAAGTACTTAACTTCTTGAAAACTAACGATACAACACTGTGTGTGAAATTACATGCTTAAGTTCTTCAAAACTAACGATACAACACCGTGTGTGAAACTATGTGCTTAACTACATGAGAACTTACCATATAACACTGTATTAGAACCTACGTGCTTAACTTCTTCAAAACTAATGATACAACACTGTGTGTGAAACTATGTGCTTAACTACATGAGAACTTACCATATAACACTGTTTTAGAAACTAAGTGCTTAACTTCTTCAAAACTAAGGATACAACACTGTGTGTGAAACTACATGCTTAACCTCTTCAAATCTAATGATACAACACTGTTTGTGAAACCATATGCTTAACTTCTTCAAAACTAACAATACAACACTGTGTGTGAAACTATGTGATTATCTTCATGAAATGTAACTATATAACTCTATATGAGAAACTAAATAATTTCCTTCATGAAAACTAACGATAAAACACGTGTGTGAAACTACATGCTTAACTTCTTCAAAACTAACGATAAACAATGTGTGTGAAACTATGTGCTTAACTTCATGAAAACTTACCATATAACACTGTATTAGAAACTACATGCATATTTTCTTCGAAACTAAGGATTCAACAATGTGTGTGAAACTATGTGCCTATCGTCTTCAAAATTAACAATACAACACGGTGTGTGAAACTACATGCTTAACTTCTTCAAAACTAACGATACAACACTCTGTGTGAAACAACATGCTTAACTTCTTCAAGACTAACGATACAACACTGTGTGTGAAACTATGTGATTAACTTCATGAAATCTAACTATATAACTCTATATGAGAATCTACGTACTTACCTTCATGAAAACTAACGATACAACACTGTATGTGAAACAACATGCTTAACATCTTCAAATCTAACGACACAACACTGTGTGTGAAACTATGTGCTTAATTTCATAAGACCTTCCCATATAACATTGTTTTAGAAAATACGTGCTTATCTTCTTCAAACCTAAGATACAACACTGTGTGTTAAACAATGTGCTTAACTACATGAGAATTTACCATATAACACTGTATTAGAAACTACGTGCTTAACTTCTTTAAAACTAACAATACAACACTTTGTGTGAACTACATGCTTAACTTCTTCAAAACTAACGATACAACACCGTGTGTGAAACTATGTTCTTATATTCATGAAATCTAACTATATATCAGTATATGAGAAACTACGTACTTCATGAAATCTAACGATACAACACCGTGTGTGAAACTATGTGCTTCACTTATTTAAAACTAACGATACAACACTGTGTGTGAAACTGCATGCTTAACTTCTTCAAAACAAATGATACAATACTGTGTGTGAAACTACATGCTTAACTTCTTCAAAACTAACGATGCAAAACTGTATGTGAAAATATGTGCATGACTACATGAGAACTTATCATATAAAACTATATTATAAATTACGTGCATAACTTCGTTGAAGATAAAGATACCACACAGTGTGTGAAACTATGTGTTAACTTCATGAAATCTAACTGTATAACACTATATGAGAAACTACGTACTTAACTTCATGAAAACTAACGATACAACACTATGTGTGAAACTATGTGCTTAACTTCATGAAAACTTACCATATAACACTGTATTAGAAAATACACGCATACATTCTTCAAACTAAGGATACAACAATGTGTGTGAAACTATGTGCCTATCATCTTCAAAACTAAGGGTACAAGACTGTGTGTGAAACTACATACTTAACTTCTTCAAAACTAACGATACAACAGAGCATGTGAAACTACGTGCTTAACTTCATGAAATTGAACTATATAACACTATATGAGAAACTACGTACTTTACAACACTCTGTGTGGAACTACATGCTTCACTTTTTCAAAACTAGAGTACAACACGTTGGGTGAAACTATGTGCTTAACTACATGACAACTTACCATATAACACTGTATTAGAAACTATGTGCTTAACTTCTTGAACCTAACGATACAACACTGCATGTGAAACTATGTGCTTAACTACATGAGAACTTACCATATAACACGGTATTAGAAACTACGTGGTTAACTTCTTCAAGACAAAGGATACAACACTGTGTGTGATACTACATGCTTAACTTCTTCAAAACTAACGATACAACACTAAGTGTGAAACTATGTAATTAACTACATGAGAACTTACTATATAACACTGTATTAGAAACTACATGCTTAACTTCTTCAAAACTAATGAGACCACACCGTGTGTAAAACTATGTGCTTAACAACATGAGACCTTACCATATAACATTGTATTAGAAACTACGTTCTTAACTTCTTCAAATCTAACAATACAACACTGTGTGTGAAACTACATGCTTAACTTCTTCAAAAATAACGATACAACACTGTGTGTGAAACCATGTGCTTAACTTCATGAGAACTTACCATAGAACACTGTATTAGAAACTACATGCATATTTTCTTAGAAACTAAGGATACAACAATGTGTGTGAAACTATGTGCCTAACATCTTCTAAACTAACGATACAAAAATGTGTGTGAAACTATATGCCTAACTTCTTCTAAACTAACGATACAAAACTGTGTGTGAAACTACATGCTTATCTTCTACAACACTAACGATACAACACTGTGAGTGAAACTATGTGCTTAACTTCATGAAATCTAACTATATAACACTATAAGAGATAATACGTAGATAACTTCACGAAAACTAACGATACAACACGGTGTGGGAAACTATGTGCTTAAATTATTCAAAACCAACGATACAACACTGTGTAATAATACGTGCTTAACATTTTCAAAAGTAATAATACAACACTGTGTGTGAAACTACATGCTTATTTTCTTCAAAACTAATGGTACAAAACTGTGAGTGAAACTACATGCTTAACTTCTTCAAAACTAACGATACAAAACTGTATTTGAAATTATGTGCATAACTACAAGAGAACATACCATATAACACTCTATTAGAAACTACGTACCTAACTTCATGAAATCTAAATATACAACACCATATGAGATACTACATACTTAATTTCATGAAAACTAACGATTTAACACTGTGTGTGAAACTACATGCTTAACTTCTTCAAAACTAACTATACAACACTGTGTGTGAAACTACATACTTAACTTCTTCATAACTAACATTACAACACTCTGTGTGTAACTACATGCTTCCCATCTTCAAAACTAAAGATACAACACCGTGTGTGAAACTATGTTCTTAACTACATGACAACTTACCATATAACACTGTATTAGAAACTACGTCCTTAACTTCTTCAAAACTAACGATACCACATTGTGTGTGAAACTATGTGCTTAACTACATGAGAACTTTCCATATAACACTGTATTAGAAACTACGTGCTTAACTTCTTCAAGACTAACGATGCAACACTGTGTGTCAAATTACTTGCTTGACTTCTTCAAAACCAAAGATACAACACTGTCTGTGAAATTATGTGCTTCACTTCATGAGAATGTAACATATAACAGTGTATTAGAAACTAGGTGCTTTTCTTCTTCGAAACTAAGGATACTACACATTGTGTGAATCTATGTGCTTAACTTCATGAAATCTAACTATATAACACTATATGAGAAACTACGTACTTAACTTCATGGAAACTACTATACAACACAGTATGTAAAACACCGTGCTTAACCTCATCAAAACTAACGATACAACACGGTGTGTGAAACTATATGCTTCACTACAGGAGAACTTACCATATAACACTGTATTAGAAACTAAGTGCTTAACATCTTCAAAACTAACGTACAACACTGTGTGTGAAACTACATGCTTTAAATCTTCAAAACTAACGATACAACACTGTTTGTGAAACTACATGCTTAACTTCTTCAAAACTAACGAAACAACACTTTTTGTGAAACTATGTGATTAACATCATTAAATCTAATTATATAACTCTATATGAGAAACTACGTACTTACCTTCATGAAGACTAACGATACAACACTGTGTCTGAAACTACTTGCTTATTTTCTTCAAAACTAACGATACAACACTGTTTGTGAAACTATGTGCTTAACTTCATGAGAACTAACCATATAACACTGTATTACAATCTACGTGCTTATCTTCTTCAAAACTATCGATACAACACTGTATGTGAAACTATGTGCATAACAAATGAGAACTTACCATATAATACTCTATTAGAAACTAAGAACATAACTTCTTCAAAAGTAACGAACCAACACTGTGTGTGAAACTACATGCTTATCTTCTTCAAATCTAACGATACAAAACTGTGATTGAAACTACATGCATAACTTCTTAAAACTAACGATAAAACACTGTGTGTGAAATTATGTGCTGAACTTCTTCAAAACTAACGATACAACACTGTTTGTGAAACTATTTGCTTAACTTCATGAGAAAATGCCATATAACACTGTATTAGAAACTACGTGCTTATCTTCTTCGAAACTAACGATACAACACTGTCTTTGAAAGTATGTGCTTAACTTCATGAAATCTAACCATATAACACTATATGAGAAACTACGTACTTAACTTAATGACAACTAATGATACCACACTGTGTGTGAAACTACATGCTTAACATCTTCAGAACTAAAGATAAAACAATGTGTGTGAAACTGTGATTAACTACATGAGAACTTTCCATATAACACTGTATTAGAAACTACGTGCTTAACATCTTCAAAACTAACGATACAACACTGTGCGAGAAACTACATGCTTAACTTCTTCAAAACTAACGATACAACACTGTTTGTAAAACTATATGCTTAACTTCATGAGAACTTACCATATAACACTGTATTAGAAACTACGTGCTTAACATCTTCAAAACTAACGATACAACACTGTGTGAGAAACTACATGCTTAACTTCTTCAAAACTAACGATACAACACTGTTTGTGAAACTATGTGCTTAACTTCATGAGAACTTATCATATAACACTGTATTAGAAACTACGTGCTTATCTTCTTCAAAACTAACGATACAACACTGTGTGTGAAACTATGTGCATAACAAATGAGAACTCACCATATAATACTCAATTAGAAACTAAGTACTTAACTTCTTCAAAACTAACAATACAACACTGTGTGTGAAACTATGTGCATAACTACATGAAAACTTACCATATAACACTCTTTTAGAAACTACACACTTAACTTCTTCAAAACTAATGATACAACACTGTGTGTGACACTATGTGCTTGACTTCATGAGAACTTATCATATAACACTGTGTTAGAAACTACGTGGTTGTCTTCTTGAAAACTAACGATACAACACTGTGTGTGAAACTATGTGCTTAACTTCATTAGAACGTACCATATAACTCTGTATTAGAAACTACGTATTTACCTTCATGAAAACTAACGATACAACACTGTGTGTGAAACTACATTCTTAATTTCATCAAAATTAACGATACAACACTGTGTGTGAAACTATGTGCTTTACTGCATGAGAACATACCATATAACACTTTATTAGGCTACGTGCTTAACTTCTTCAAAACTAATGATACAACACTGTGTGTGAAAATATGTGCTTAACTTCATGAGAACTTATCATATAACACTCTATTAGAAACTACGTACTTAACTTCTTCAAAACTAACGATATAACACGGTGTGTGAAACTACATGCTTAACTTCTTCAAAACTAACGATACCACACTGTGTGTGAAACTATGTGCTTAACTTCATGAAATCTAACTATACAACACTATATGAGAAACTGCGTACTTAACTTCATGAAAACTAACGATACAACACTGTGTGTGAAACTACATGCTTAACTTCTACAAAACTAACGATACAACACTGTGTGTGAATCTATGTGCAAAATTCATGAGTACTTACCATATGAAACTGTATTACAAACTACGTTCTTATCTTCTTCGAAACTACCGATACAACACTGTGTGTGAAACTATGTGCTTAAATTCACGAAATCTAACTATAAAACACGATATGAGAAACAACGTCCATACTTCATGAAAACTAACGATACAACACTGTGTGTGAAACTACATACTTAAATTCTTCA
>NW_024435411.1:0-20100 GCF_017639785.1 Mesocricetus auratus | reverse complement strand
GCAGTGGTACCAGTATTTATCCCTAGTGAACGAATGGACTTTGGAATCCCATTCCCTGTGGAGGCTTAATCTCTCATCCTAGATACTCGGGGAGTGCCTAGGCCTTGCTCCAAATGATGTGACAGACTTTGATGATCCCCCATGGAAGGCCTCACCATCACTGTGGAGTGGATGTGGGTTAGAATGGGATTTTTTGGGGGGAATGTAATTGTGAAAGCTAGAGTGAATGTGATTTGGTATGTAAAATAAGATTGTTTCTAATTCAAATAAAATTTATTTTAAAATGGATAAAAATATAGACAGAGGAGATAGTGGCATATGTCCTTCTGTATATATGTTTGTCTTATTTTGATGAAAAAATCCCTGATGATAGAGTATACAGGCTGAAATATAGGGGGTTCTACTAAACCAGGAAAGGCTGGGGAGAAGGGAGAGAGGCTGAGAAGAGATGCCATGCTGCCAAGGAGAAACATGCCAGATAATGGATTGGTAATCCATAGACATGTGGCAACACATATTCAAGTTTCTTTTTTTCTCCTTCTCTTCCTCCCTACACACGTATTCACCTATTATTCCCTAATATTCACTTTCTTTCTCACTATATATACCTGGAACTAAATTGTCAGAAACAGAAAGTTAGCCTGGATTCTGTTGGTAGATAGGTAGAATAGGATGTCTCCAAGTTGCACAGTAAAAATTGATATATCAAAAATTATCTCAAGAGAGAGGAGATAGTTACTGTATGCTAGATCTTCTGAGTTGTTTATGGAAGGGGAATAATCTGAGTTAGAAAAGCATTCTGCAGTGAAAAGACAGCTTCCTATGTAACCATTTCCTCCTCATACACACATCAAAAAATGATATGTGTCAAGTTAAGGATGATGATCTAAGAATGCAAGAAATATTTTCATTTTCATTCTCAATTTATTTAAACAATTTCAAAAGGATTTGTAGTGTGTATTTGGAGTTCTAAATGAATCCAATTTTTGACCATGGTAAATGCAATTTTAGGACGCAGACCACAATTGTGATGGTCATTCTGATTTAGGATTTTTCTGGTTTTATTATGAAATTGGTATTACATAATTAAAGCTCTCTGAAGGGGTTTGAGGCCTGTATCTCAGCTGTCAGAAGAGGAGGCAGAAATATGTGAAGGACATGCTTACATATAAATTTAATTCTATGTCAGCCAGGTGTATCTGAGATCCTGCTTTAAAATATATAACCATAATTATCTTAAAGTTAAAATAATAGTCATAAGATATTTATTTGCTTAATTTTTGTTGAGTTTTACTGAGAGACATTGTCATGTGATTCAGGATGGCCTTTAACTCCTGATCACAATTAATTGCTCCACTACCTCATTGCTACCAGCACAGGCCTCTCTCATTTTGCATGATTAAATCAGAGTATAAATGTTGAAGTAGATTCACATACATACACACATGCACACACACAGACACACACTCACATACTTAGTTATTTTATGAGAGCCATACATAAAAAGAATTATTTTTTCCTTAGAAATCATGTTTTCATGTAATATCGAATAACAAGAGAGCTGTCTAAAGAGAAATATAGAATTAGAATTTGGAGGCCCCAGTATAATCACATGGATTTTGAAGGTGCAATTTATGAAATTATTCAAGCTGAGAATGTGGTGCATCTCTCTAGTATTATCTATTCATTACTTCCCATATGGACTATTGAAACATTTCACAAAGTGAACCTTGATCTTTCTGTCCCAAAGTATATACTCAAAATTCCATAAAATCAATCATTTGGTTTCTCACATTTTCTTGCACTTCAATTTCAATCATATAAAATTTAATGGTAGCCTTACTGATATAAAATACATTGTTTACTAAATCACCAATATTAATAAGGTGGATTCATTACTTTATGCAATAAAAAATCAATGGCACTTCTATTCATCTTGAGTAAGAAAAAAATCAAGACTAATTCAAGCTTATGCTTTCTAACTACTGGTAATTTGCAGGAATTTTATTCTTTTTCTTTCAATTAACTGCTTCCCCAAGTATATTTTTCCACATCTTCTGACATGAAATCATCACTAAATTGGTAGTAATTATTGCAGTTCTTACTAATATTAACATCCTGACTAAAAATAATCAGATTTATCAGCATTCTGAAACCCATATGCAGATGGCTTTTATCCTGCCACTGTGCCCAACCTGGGGATTTGTCCCTTTACAAATGAGACTCCTTCATGGACTGCAGGGGTGGACTCCAAAGAACAGGCTTCAACCTCTAGGGAGAGTGATTGACTGAAGCCCCATGATTTCTGAGGGCCTTTAGGATTCTAGAAAAACGCAAAGAATTCTTCTGGCTGTAACAACCTAGCTCATGTCACCTGATTTGTGTGGCAGCAGTCCTACAAGAAGCCACCAGAAAGATTCAGAATATACTTATGCTAATTTACAAATTAAAGGTAAAAGACTGAAGTGCCTATTTATATTCCAAAGGGAATACTGGCAAAAGTGTTTCTCAACATTTCTAATATCTGTTCCCTTATAACAGATTACTGGATCCTCAGCACTTACCAACCTGTGCCCACACCGTTAACCGCTCCAGCCCCTGAGTTCCAATTCCCTTCCCCTATCCTGTGATTATCACATAGCCTCAGTCACTTTGGATTTGGGGGTCTCTCAGGCTCCTGGCCTCTTGGTTCCTCATCCTTGTCTTTTCTAGTATCTACTCCCACATTCTCTCATGTGTTGCTTCATTCTGGACATTTTAGAGGCCTCTGGGTATTTTTCCCTCATATCTAACAGTAAACCTTCTGCCTCCCATATCTAAGCACATACCAGCATCATTTCATTACTTTGTTTCCATTCAGCAGGGTTTATTTCACAAATATGTAGCAGAAACTGAATAGAGCATTTCAAGAACAATTAAGGGAAGACCCTTTCATAATCGTATGGGTTGCTATATAAAACTATGAAAAATTTATCTGTGTACTCTAAACTTTGTCAGAAAAAATGTTTTAACATATTTTACAATTTAGTGTTTAAATGTTTCCCTAAATGCCTGTCTGTATAGCACACAATTTCCTGGTGCTAGTGTAGACCAGAGGCAGAAATATAATCCTCTTCAAATGGAGTTACAATCTAGGTGCAAGAAATTCATCCCAATTCTACAAGAGGAGGAGCCAATGCTCAAAAAAATTGAGTCATCAGACACTCAAAACTTCAATTAGACTGGGTTATCCTAGAGGAAACATTGGGTGAAGCAAATGTGAATTTAAAGAAACTCATATTTAAAGGAAATCCAAAAGCTTACAACATTGAGCAGTTCATGAAATATTCTTGGGAATTGGTTGCTTTTTGTGAAAAGCATGGGGCCTTTTTAGTCATCTTTCTACCCCTGAAAGTTACTTTGTATCACTTCATTTCAGCTTTTGTTTTCTGTTTGGCAAATGATTTAAATTGTTTAAACTACAACCAACCATGGTTTACTGTGAATCCTCTTCTAAGGTTGGTTAATTCAAGTTACACATATTCTCTAGAATGATTCAAACAGCACTCACCCAAAAGTGAAGGTTTTGTCCTGCTGCAGTTACTAATTATCCAAAACTGCTTTCTGAAGGACACATAGCCACACACCATCAGAAGAATCTGTGAGGTGAACTTCAAAATGTAATCAGATATTAAGGTTATATTGTTCCCCAGTAAAGCCAGCATCTGAGCTGGATTGTGATCCTGTGCTGTGTTTAGATACAGATATTGTGAATTTAATTAATGTCTTAGTTGGATTGACATAGAAAAGCTTGTTTCTATAACTGTACTTACTTGACCTGGACAAATTAAGAGTAACTGCACACAAATATCCTGTGTGCATCATGTGCCAACTATTTATAACAGGCATGGGAGAGTGCAGTATCCCAGGCATCACAGCCATTGTTATTATTATTATTATTATTATTATTATTGTTTTTGTTTTGCTGTCATAGTTATTATAATAATAATTTTATTATTATTAACTTAGCTTTTCAGCAGAAATTTTCTATGAATTCTTGACTTACCTAGTACTCTATTTGCAGGTCGGTCTGGCCTCACACTCACAGGTTCAACTGCGTCTTCCTGTTATCTGTTGGGATTCATGACAAGCAGCTGCTTTGCGTTCTCCCATTTCATTCTTTACCTAAGCAACTTTTCATGGCCTCTAGCAATGTTCACCAGATTAGCTAGTGTGCTTCACTCTGATGAAGAGAGTCCAAAATATTTGTCTTCATTCCCAGAGCTTGTTTGTCTATGATGCCTCTCGTCTATGCTGACGAACTGCCCATACCAGCAGAGAACACTGATGGCAAGAGCAACTCTCGAATGCCAGCAGAGAACAATGATCACGAGCACACCTCTGTAATTCCAGCAAAGAACGCTGATGACGAGCACACCTCTGGAATGCCAGCAGAGAACACTGATCACAAGCATAACTCTGGAACCCTGATCACTTCCTGAAGTCAACTGCCATTCCAGATATGCGCTTGGACTGCCAGACGTGTGCACAGGTCTTGGGAAGAAAAGCCTCTTACAGACATTATCGGTAAACCTCTTCCTGAAGCCAGTTGCCATTGGAGATCAGGCTCTACTGGAGAAATTCCCTTGCCAGCAGAGAACACTGATTGGGAACCCATCTCTGGAACTGTGATCACTTCTTGAAGTCAACTGTCACTCCAGTTCTTTGCGTGGCCTGCTGGAAGTGTGCACATATATTTGGAAGTAAAGATTCCTACAATCACAATCGCTTATCCTCTTCCTGCTGCCAGTTGCCATGGGAAACATCCTTCAAGGCTCTTTTTTCTGAGGTAAATAACATAAGACAGTTTTCTCTGCTCAACTTTCTTAGAAACTACCTGCCTAGACCAGTGGAGAGAGGCCTACAGGCCTCATCTTGGCTTTGGCCTTCTGATCGTGGTTTCTCAGAAAATGGACCACTATCAGCAACCAAGACCCAAAAGAGGAGGTTTACACCCCAGAGAAAAGCCTAGAATATTTGACAACCAATATAACTCAGAGGGATTTAACACATCAACAACAACTGCCACGGTCTATGCCCAGACTGAGGTTCAGAGACTCACTCAAATGTGGACCAGGAGGCAGGCAATAAATGCAGGTGGGTCAAATTCCCTGACTCTGCATACGTGTAAAGCCCATACTATTATGCAGGTCATGAAGTATCTACAGACTCTATAGTGTGCAACTTGATTTTCATTGTTTCTTATTTCATACTTCTTTATTTCTTTGTTTCTTTCTTTCTCTCTTTGTTTCTTCCTTAATTTCTGTCTTCATTTGTTATTTTCCCTCATTAGTAGGACTGAAGTTTGAGTTCATGGATGAGGTACATGTCAGACATTGATTCTGCAAACAAAAACATGGCCATTATCAACACAATATGTTGGGAAACTTTCAAACTAGTTTCTAGTTTGGACTTCTGGTTTTGTTAGTGTATGTGTAGCATCTAGTTGCAAAATGCTGTGTCAGGTCTCAGTGTGAAAATAAGTAGAAGCAGATGATTCCATGCTGAGTTGTAATGCCTTTTAAAACCTGTGGATTAGGAAGAGTTTTAATTGTCCATGTATCAATGACTTTTGTTTTATATAACAAAGTTAAATTAAAAAGCTTGATTTATTTTTATTTTTGAACCTTTATACCCTACTTGCTCAATAATCCTCTGAATTATTTTATAATAATTTTTATTTAACTTTTTACATATTTCTCCCATTTCCATCTCCCTCCCCTCCTTCCTGGGCCCCCACCTTCCCAAACCCCCACTCCACTTGATTCCCCTCTGCTCCACAGGGAGGGTAAGGCTTTCCATGAGGGAATTTTGGAGTCTGTCATATCATCCCAAGATTGGTGAGAATTTAAGCTTGGGAAATAGGTCCAAAAATATTAGCTCATTTATCAGTAGCATGTCTTGATCACACTTCTAGATGCCATGAAACACAGGAAGCCTCAGAATTTTAACCAACCATCAGAGGGCATAGGCTGTTAAGTCATGATTTTCTGGAAACGTTGGGCCCAAAGGAGACTCAAGAAGCTGGAAGTTGATCATTGGCCAAAGGAGGAGGTAGCAGGTGGGAAGCCATGTTAAATTTGTGTATTTTAGTATTCCAAAGCATGTGCTTTGGTACAACTGCTAATATCAGCATACATTGGAAGTGAGTCTCACAATCATCCATGGCCAAAGACTTGGATATTGACCAAGAAATTGGAACTGTTGACCATGGCATGTGTGCCTAATCTCACAGTCTATAGTCTGTGTTGAAGTTTCTCAATGAATTTTGTTGATTGATGTCCTTTCTGATAAGAAGCAAAATTCTTGACTAAGAAATTTAAGGACTCAAACTTAACCTCCCTGTGTAAGTTTTCCTTCTTACATGTGTTCAGAAATGTTGTCTGACAAATATTATGTTTGTAATTTCCCCTAATGTGACAGCTGCTGAACTTATTCTATGTGAAGTCTCTTAAGAGCTTTGATACAGAGTGTGAGCATCACATGGAAAATTAGAATTTATTTGGTGTCATATTGAGCCTTGGTTATTCTGGCCTCTATCCTTGGAATTGAGGGCACACTGTTATTTTGAGAAAAATGAGTTTTGTTTATCTGTGTTTTTAATATGTGAAAGTCTTCAAACAATAATAAAACTCCATTTTATATTAAAATAATACAAGATATTGCCCCTCATGTGTCTACAAAACCAAATTTATTCTTTTACTAACATATTAGTAGCTTATTTCTCATTAACTTCTGTTACTTAAGCTTATATATATTATATATATATATATATATATATTATAATAAAATGAATGTATAATCACATTTGATATACATTATTATTTTATTTATAAATTATGAATTTCTATATTTGTATACGTATTTATATGCATTTCTTATAAATAATTTGTATTTTATTTATTTGCATCCCTCCTGTATTTGACTTTCTTTGGTTCTTCTTCCTAATTCCCTGGTGATTCTCCCTTCCAATTATTGACCTCTACTCTTCCCTCCTACTCATTTTCATGTATGATTATATCTTGTTTGTGTTTGTTATTTTCCTTCTTTGGGCTATTCCTTTATTTCTTCCCCCTTATTTCTCTCTTCTTTCCCTTTACCTATTTTTAAATGTTCCCTTTAAGGAGCTGAAAATTGTGTTCTTCGAGCAAATACATGTCAGAAAATGGTTTGGAAAGCATACAACTTGCTCATTGTCAATGCTATGATGTCGGAGAACTGTAGCTTAGAACCTTTTCTTCTTTGAAAGTTTAAACTGAGAATGAAGGTCAGTCTTCTGCTTCTCTGGTTGTCTCCAATCTGCACATTCTCTCCTAA
Source organism: Mesocricetus auratus (assembly GCF_017639785.1). Lineage (NCBI taxonomy): Eukaryota > Metazoa > Chordata > Mammalia > Rodentia > Cricetidae > Mesocricetus > Mesocricetus auratus. Next base: position 12,744 of record NW_024435411.1, on the reverse strand, counting down.
GGAAATTCCCCAGTCTTCCAACATGCACATTATTGAAACTTAAGGACACTGAAGGACTCACCAAAGGTTGTTGATGTTGCTACAACACAGGTGAAATTACTGGGTTCCATATTCTCCTGGACTCAACAGAATTTCAGGGAAGGGGCTGCTGATGTAATTTTGAACTAACATGCGTTTCTGCTAACCCGCTTTCCTCAAAACTCAGCCGAAGTTAGGTTTCTCTATCCTGGAATCTTGCGTGGGACACAAAGCAAAACCTTCAACAACTCCTTCTTACAAACCAGAGAATTCTAATTAGTCGGAAATCCTTTAGTAACTTCCATAATGGTGATTTACACTGTAGATTCCATCCTCTTTGCGGTGTGCATTTGCTTCCTGTGAAAATCTTTTTTATCGGTTTCTAAGAGCATTTAGCCATTGAAGAGTTGAAATCAGGCTGGTTGTGTTCTGTAGGATTAATAAGATTCCAAGATACAGTTTTTTCTAAGCTCCCATAGAGGCTCTACTTTCAGTTTCCCAGTTTACTCACTTCTACAGGGTATCTATCCCAGCCATGCTATATCTCACCTGAGCTCAAAACTTGCTCCAATGTTAATTTTTAGACAAATTAATATGTCTAGACAATTGGAGAAATCTTGCCAGCACACTGTTCTGTTATCAGTTCAACTTCAAGCTGATTTTAAAAAATAAGAAAAAACAATCCAGGCCCATGTGCATTCTATCCTAATCCCTTGGGGAATGTAGGGAAAGATGTCAGGTGTGGTTAGCAGTGTCTACTAGTGCTCCAGCTAAGCAGTTTGAGAGGAGGCTTAAGACTAGCCAGAATTGGAAGAGCCTGCACAAAAGCCACTTGCCTCTGAAGGAGAACATATATGTGCAAGGCTAGGAATTGAGAGGGATAGTTGATGCTGCTGTTTTACCACAGCAAATCTCAGAATGTACAGAGAAATGGTTTCTTCCAGATGACTGCTTTATTTTTGTCAAGTTCTCCTGGAGTGACTTCATCACTAATCTGCTTAAACATTATGAAGTTTGAGAACCAGTACATTACAATGTCTTGTTGACATGCAAATTCCTATACTTGGGCTAGACCCTCTTGGCAGACACACTAATATCATAAGACTGCTTCTGCACACTGTTCAAAAGAACAATAAGTCTCCAGTGAGACAAGTCCTCGTGAACTCCCTCAAGGAAGTGTTCAAATTGTTTATGAATGATTGCATTCAACATAGAAGATCATCTCTGACTTAAACCTAAGGCTTTCATATTCTGAGGCCAATAATTGTCTCCAGGGCCCTGGCATGCTAGGTGGTAAGAGAGGATAATGCCCATTGCAGGAAATCAAGGTTTGTCTCTCAAACAACAAGACTTCCAGATTGCTAGCTGCCAACTCTGGGAGACCAGATATGAGAAATCACATGGTCAAGTCATCCAATATTTCAACAGATTTCTTCATCAACCATCCCACTTCTTCATTTCTATTTATATTATGTTTTCAGATAGCCTTTTGTGGATGGGACTCAACATTTTTGAGAATGGAACCAATGACATATTTATAAACTACCCAAGGGGATACATGCATGTCACTAAGTTGTGCACATTGGCAAAACAGTATTGCTCAAAGTGGGGAACCCAATGCTCATAACAAGAAACACCTGAAACTCTGAGACCAGAAACTCCTCATGCCCAACCAAATATCACTGATTGCAATGTCTAGCAGGGAACAGTTACTCAAATGCACAAACTCATAGAAAAATACTTAGCATATCTTTGTGCTTCTGTATGTGTGTGTGCTTGTGTGTGTGAGAGAGATAAAGATATAGTTCAAGAGGATGCTACCAAGGATGTTAAATATTGCATGTGGGTGTGTCATCTCATAGAGGATCAAAATATGCAGCAATAAGGTCCAGGTCTTGTATCTTTACACTGAAATATATGGCCAGGCCTCTCTAATTGCTACTTGAAGAACCCAGCACACAGTGTCTTGCCTGACAAATAAAGAATCGCCACAAACTCACAGCAGCATACATGTCAAAGAAGCTGCCACATGACAGTATTTGTCCAAATGTATCCTGGGAAGAAACTCTTCTTTCGCAGTCCCTGAGTTGTGTGACTCAGGCTACAGATTTCAGTTTCATTTTGAAGTAACACAATAGTAGTCTCTCCCCATCTGTTCTGTTGCACTCACCATGACAAGTCTAATATATCGGGTGAAAGTCTGTAGATTGAAATGAAAGACAAGACATCCAGTCATTCATGCTAAGATATCTCTTCTTCATTGTAGAGAGGGTGCAGCATTATATACAGGCTTACAGTACAGATGAAAAATCCCCAGGTGGAACAGATCATAGAGATCTTGTTTGTCTCAGTGCTAGATGTAGATGTCAGTGAGTCAAGGCTAGGGAAGTAAGCCAGGACTAGAAAACTGGATGCGCTTGGACAGAAAAATATGATGCAACTCTTGGCTGAGCAGCTAATCACAGAGACCCTGTTGGTGCTGGCACCATATATATATATATATATATATATATATATATATGTATATGTATGTGTGTGTGTGTGTGTGTGTGTGAATGTCTCAGGTGACTAGGACATTAATGTTAAACTTACCCGTTAAAGGAGAAATCAACCAGGGTGTTGACACTCCAGTCTTAGTTTGGCAGGAATCCCCTTAGAGTCACCTCTCATTGGCTGCCTAAATTTTCTGTAAGTTCAACTATACTTGAGCTGCAGGATTCTCTGTGGTCCTCCATTGACAAATCGAGCTTGGGCATGCCTAGCAGCAAGGTGCCTTAGTAAAATGAAGTATATGCTATCAAGTCCTATGGCTACATGGTCCAAAGATGGGGACAAAGCCCATTTTTCATTAAGCGGCCTGCCATCTGGGTTCCCCTAAATATGATCTCTCCAGAGGATAGAGGATCCCTTGTCTCTTTTATCCTATTAATTTGACTGCACAATTGATGCATATAAACTTTGGCAGGAGTAACACAAATGTGCACTAGTGTAGGCAAACAGGTTTAAGGATGATTGTTGATGAAGATTTTAAATTCCTACCTGGATTAAATAATTTAAAGAGCTCTGAGTGCTGAGAGAATCTGATACTTCCCATGATGGTTTATACACAGTGCTGGCTGTAGTTACAGACTGTGAGGTGACAGTCCCAGATAAATTGGCTCTTTTAGCAGCATCAGAAATTACTACAATCACCCCAGCAGTGATGCCTAAGTGTCTCTTTTGCCGCATGAGGGCAACTTGCCTTTCTCTGGAGATATACACTGGCATAGGGTGGATTTCAGTAATATGAACTCCCAAAGACTATACTTTGCCTCTCTAACAAGTTTGTAAGTGGACATGTCCTGTTCAAAAACTGAAAAGGGGATTTAGCCACTCATCACTGTCCATACCTGTGTCCAGTTGTTTTCCATAAAGGGAAAACTGGAAAACGAATTTGTGTTTCAAAGTGTGTCCACTTTTTTTTGGCTCCATGAGGAACACTCATGAGTTTGGGAAGTTGATACAGCAGGTATGTTGAGAAACTGGAAATCTCGAACCAACTGTTTCCTTTCTTTCTCAGCCTGTAGAATGGATTACATCAAGGCTCAGGAACACTGGTTCAGGGGATCTCACTTAACTGGCTTGGGCGTGTTCCCACAGTCTCAGTTCCACGTTTTCTCTGATCCATGCATCTCACCAAATATTCTGGCAGACATGGAGCTTATTTTCCTGTAAGAAAACACAAAATGCCTGTGACACCAAATTAGGGCATAATCTGGGCTTCTCCACTGGGTAGTGCATGGATGTTTCCATTTGACCTTACCAAAAGTCCTTCGAGTTCCATCATGCCAGACTCTGTCTGTAGCAGATTGCTCACTGGCATACACATTTTTAAAAAGTTGAAATGAGGAGTGCATGATTTAATGAATCATTTGGGGACTGGGAATATTATTCCCCTCTTATCCTATCTTTTGACACATGAAAGGTAGCTCTACCCATTTGTACAGTGGCCATAAGAAACCTGAATACCACTCAACTGCCATGTGCACATACTTTAACTTGTCAAATTGTGCAATATGAGTAACAACCATTTGCCATAAATGGTGAGAAAATACGCCTCAAGAATTTTTTAATAGTCATAGATAATATTGTGGGTATAAATCATTGTTTGAAAATTTTAATGAACAGTCTCTTTAGTTAAACCAAATCGCCCTCCCAGACATCTGTCATTTCAATGATGAAAGTTATGAGACTGCATAGTTCTCTCTACCTGACCATTGACTATTTCCTAACAAATTCTGAAAATAATTCAGAGATGGCAATCTATACTATGTCTCAAATAACTTTTGAAAATTAGTTGTAGTTTGTGAATATTTCTTTTTCTTATCCAATCTATAATCCAATCTATAAAGCTCTCGCTAGTTGACAAAGCCTCATTTGTATCTTAGCTGACATTTACAAATTTGTATCTACAATGATTTCTTTGTAGATGGGATCTAACAGGGCAGCAGTTTCCCTGAGGTTTCTTCTCAAAACTTTTTTTTGCTCTAGAATTCCTTTTCAAACCATAAAAATTTAGGAGAATTCCTATAGACTCTCCTTGACTGATCTGCATAGAATCATCCATAAAGACTTATTTGGCTTTTAGGCCATGTCGTAGTCTTCTCTTGCTTTTCATTGACTGCCTCTAAGGTCTTAAATCACCAACCTTTCATGATAACAAACTGACTGGCTGGATGATCTTCTTGGCTATATCAAAAGCAACTTAGGTAGCTTCATAACTATCCAAAGCTATTAAAATATCCTTTTATTAATAACCAAAGCAATTCAACTGGTTCAAAATCAGGCATTCACCATCACATTTCACACATACCGGTGTGGCCACATGATACATACATAACATACATAAATCTTTTAGTCATCCTTTTTCCCCAAGTCATGATTCGGTTTTGAAATAAAACTTCCTTAATTGAAATTTCTTGTGACAGTACAGCTCTAGCCAATCTTGGAATTAAAACAAAAGTTTGAAAAAACCCTCATGGTTTTCCCCATCTTTCCATTTCTAATCATCAGTATTCTGTTTTAACTAGGCAATTTGAGAGGAGTTGAAAGTGGCAAAATTAACATCAGGTCCTTTTACAAAGATTCCTACTGGAGTGGGCATTCTTGGTTTAGCAGCATCCATGACCATCAGAGTTTTAATTACCTCTTGCAAATGCTGTAACAGGTATCATTTTCTTTATTTTTTCTTTATAACAAAAACAGGTACATTCAAATTGGAGGTGGAAAGTTCAATATGTCCAGGCTCCAATTGCTCTTGAACCAGCTGATGAGCAGCATCCAATTTTATTTTACATAGGGCCATTGTTCTACCCACATGAGTAACTCTGACTTCCAAGTGTTTGGATTAGGTCATATGGGTGGAGGATTAGTCACAATAGCCCCAGCTAAAAATGACACAGTCCTGTCCAATTTTCTGACATGTGGGTAACAGAATTTTTTGAGTGGTAATAACTTTTTGAGTGGTAAATAGTTCTGTGTGCCCCTCATTATCTCTGCTTTTGAGAGGTTCTGAGCTACACTCAGGAGCTACAGTCATATCCACTCCTTGTAATGTAGCATGGCACAATGGTAACCAAGCACTAGTAGTTCAGTTTAAAGTTAAACATGGGCAGTAATTTACTAACTGTTCTTACTTGGAATTTTTAAATATTTTGTCAAGATCAGACTTTTGTTTCTTCATCTTAGCACTATCACTCCATAAGGCATCTTTCAACAATCTCGAACGGGGAAAGGCAGCAATAGGAAAACATTCTGGTCTTTCATTCTGAATACCCTTTGGAGGTCATATTTAATTTGTTCCCAATCATGAATATTAAGTCTTCTGGAGTGTAGAAACCATGGACTTGTTTTCCCAAAGTTTAAATAGAATCTTATCTGTCTTCTGCTTAATGCTGGTACCTTGTCTCTTTAAAAATTCTAATAACTGTTCTATCAATACAGCCATAGAAGCTGAAGTTCCCATTTTTCTTTTATTATTTTAATTTTAAATAGCTTGCTTTTCATGTCAATCCCAGTTCCCTCTGCCTTCCCTCCTACCACACTCCCCACCGTACCCCACAGCCTCCCACCCTACTGCCACTTCCTTCCACATAGGGGATATCTAGAGTCTGTCATTTCACTCAGGGCAGGGTCCAGGTACTCCCCTAAGAGTCCAGGCTGAGAAGGCATCCCTCTTTGTGTTATGGACACACAACGTCCGTTTGTGTGCCAGGGATAAACGCTGATCCACTGCCCAGGGCCCCATAGGTTGCCCAGGCCTCCTCACTGACTCTCACACTCAGCGGGGTCTGGATCAGTCCCATGCTGGCCTCCCAGCTGTTGGTCTGGGGTCCAAGAGCTCCCCCTTGTTCAGATCAGCTGTCTCTGCTGGTTTTGCCAGCCCATTCTTTGCCAATTTGCTCATCTCTCCTCTCTCTCTGTCACTGGGTTCCATGGGTTCAGTTCAGTGTTTAACTGTGGGTGTTTGCCTCTGCTTCCATCAGTCACTGGATGAAGGCTCCAGGATGGTTATAGACATCAAGTTCATTATCAGGAATGGGCATTCGAGGTGGTCTCTCCACTATTGCTTAGCTTGCCAATTGGTGTCATCCCTTTAGATCACTAGAGGTCACATTGGTGCCTGATCTGTCTTCTAACATATGATTCCCTCTTCCCTCTATTCTACCCCTAGGTTTTTCAAGGCCATCTGACTTCATGGTGTTTGATACCAGCAGAGAACACATGACTCTCAGTCTCAACCAAGAAATCATAGGGAAAATGTCATCTCTTGTAACATGGGAGAACACCAGACCTGCCTCAAACGCTACAGCTGCCTCAGATTGTGCACAATCTTAGACACTGCATTGTCGTTCAAACTGAGCAAAGCCATCTGCAGCCCCCAACCCTCAAGGTCTTCCCGCGCCACAGGAAGCTCTGTCATCTACCTGGCTAGTGGCCAACGTCACAGAGGCCAGAAATTATGACACTGATGAGGCCTCTAGGGTGGGGCCTGGGACGACCTGCTCTGTGGGCTGCGAGTTCTGGTGGGAAACAACAGTGGCAGCTGAGACAGAAACCTGGGATGCCAGTCGACTGCCCGGGAGTGGAGAGAGAATGTAAGTGCCAGGAATGTTCAGGGCTGATGGTTTCCTTGCCCACAGCGTTCGCTGGTGCTGGCCTAGGGCCAGGTCCTGAGTCTGCAGGCCTCGCAGCGGGCATCCTCGAGGATGAGAGGCAGAGACAGAGGAACCCTGCATAGGAAACGGGAGGCCGCCGGTTTCTCGGGGCTCATCTGGCACGGCCAGGCTTAGTGTGACCCCTTCGAGCTTTGGTCCAGAATTGCTGGCTTTCCAGGGCAGTCTGGAGCAGGTGGCTACCATCGGCGGTGGTGGCTGTCCATACAGGAGTGGATGGGGCAGGAGATACAGGAAGCGCCCTAGGCTGAGTCTGCTTGAGCAACTGGTGAAACTCTGCATCTGCTTCCCCGAGTGTCCTAGTCCAGAAGTGCGTGGCACTCTAACTTCTCTGTGTCTGAATGGCCAGGCAGAGTCGTAGGGCACTAGTTCCTTCATCAGAACTGTCACGATGCTTGTGTGTGCCCGATGCTTGTAGGCGCCTTTAGTGTTTACTTTTTCTTCCCTGTCAAATGGGGCACTGCCATGGACAGAGGTTTGCTTCAGGCACATCGGTCTGGTAGTGAGGCTGGAGTGCACAGGAGAATTGAGGTAACTTTCACATAATTAGGGGAGATGAGAGCTAAAGTATCAGAAGTGCAGAAGAAACGTGAGCAGGACAGGCGAGCGGTTCAGCTACAGTGTAAGATTGAGTTCAAGTTTGGAGAATGAGAGAGAAGTAAGAAGTTAGTAAGTGATTTGAAGTGTCAGCGGGTGAAGATGGCCTGAGGTCAGAGTTGTGAAGTGTAAACCTGGGTCACTTAAGCAGATGTTGGAGTAGCGAACTGGGTGGACGCTTTAGGAACTCAAAAAGAGCCCGGTGGAAGAGGGCAAGGAGGCAGCTGAGGATGAGTGTAGAGTCACTGTAGTGCACTGTCACAGAAGCTGAGAAGTCAGGAAGGACTCACGGAGGGGAAAGCATCGTCAGTGCCTGGGAATGACAATTTGTAGTCGCATTGTACCATTGAAAGATGTGAACCACAAATATTAGTTTTAAATGTTCCAACAGACAAGGTTGTAAGGGTTACAAGAAACAGGTGAAATTGGCTTTAATGATTTGTTAATCCAGCATGGGTAAAAGTTTTATTTTAACATGTAATCAGTGTAAAAAGTAACTTGTTTTCCTCTCTAGATAGTAGGCTCATCAGTGAAGAGAAGCAATATCCTATTGTACAATATCCTGGGCACATGTCACAGCTTTTCGTTGTGTAAAAGAAACCCAATTCCTCTTTGATGCAGGAAGAATCTTCTTTGGTTTTCATAATGCCTTGCCCAGTTCTTTGTTTAAGTTAAACACAGCAAGAATTTAGGCAATGATATGTATCAGTGGTTACAAGTTAATGAGATTTAGATATTCAGTTTTAATTAAAAACCAGTTGTATTCTATATATTTCCACAGAAGTTTAAGAATGTGACTCACAATAGTCAAAATTTCATTACAGAGTTATTAAAATAACATTTGGGAAAAGAGCCTTTATATTTGCCAGGTTTGGTGGCATGCATTTGGAGTTCATGTCTTATTTAACCATATGCCTCATTTAGATAATATAATACAAAACAAGCTCTCTGGTTTTATTTTATTCATTTATTTATTCTACTTGTTTCCCTGATGCAAGTCTAGATGTTTTATAAAGTATTTATCAGAGCTTGAGACTGTTTAGTATTTGTTAAGTTTCAAATCACATATTATTTTACATAAGTGTTTCATGTTGTCTTAGTTTTGGTGATGCTGAGTTACTTAAAGTGATCAATACTCACTATAATAATAGTGTTGTTTTCTCATTAATAATGTGTGTGTTAATATGTTGTGATTTGGTAAGTACTTAGTAAACAGTTTAAAATATTTTTAAAGTGTTTTCATACAGTGTATTTTGATCATTAGAAGATTTTTTTTTGTTTTTTTGAGACAGGATTTCTCTGTTTTGTATTGGAGCCTGTTCTAGAATGTGCTCTGTATGCCAGGCTGGCCTTCTCTAGCAGAGATCCACCTGCCTCTGCCTCCTGAGTGCTAGGGTTAAAGGCATGGTCCACCAAAGCCCGGCTCATTAGATTTTTTTATATATTTTATTTTCCAGTTTAAATTTAGATAAGAAACGAGGTTGTTTCACAAGTCAGTTCCAGGACCCTCTCCCATTCCCTCCTCTCCTCCCGTGCCCTCCCCCCATCCCCTCCCTCATTATCCCCTCATTCCCCCAGGGAGGGTGAGGCCCTCCATGGGGGTGTCCATAGTCTGTCATTTCACATAGGGCAGGGCCTAGACCCTTCCCCAAGAGTTCAGGGTGAGAGTGCACCTCACATTGTTTATGAAAGTCCAAAGTCCGTGTGTATACTTGGGATGGGTATTGATCTGCTGCCCAAGACTCAATAGATTCCCTAGGCCTCCTCACTGACACCCAGATTCAGGGGGTCTTGATCAGTCCCATGCTGGATTCCCAGGCTGATGCCTGGGATTTCAAGAGTTAACCTTTGTCTGGTCAGCTGTTTCTGGGGGTTAAACCAGCCCAGACTTTATCCCTTTGATCCTCCCTCTCTGTTACTGGCTTTCTTGAGTTCAGCTCAGTACTTAACCAAGGGAGTCTGCCTCTTCTTTGATCAGACACTAAATGAAGTTTCTGTTTCCCAGACTATCTGGACATAGGATTGTAGGCTGGCACTCCCCAGGTCTATGTCTAAAATCCATATATGAGATAGTACATGCCATGTTTCTCTTTTTGTGACTGGGTTACCTCACTCAGGATGGTTTCTTCTAGTGTCATCCATTTGCCTGCGAATCTCATGATTCCATTATTTTTTCTGCTGAATAGTACTCCATTGTGTAGATGTACCACATTTTCTCTATCCACTCTTCGGGTGAGGGACATCTAGGTTGCTTCCAAGTTCTGGCAATTACAAATAAAGCTGCTATGAACATAGTGGAACAGACATCTTTGTTGTATGAATGGGCATCTTTTGGATATATGCCTAAGAGTGGAGATGCTGGGTCTTGTGGTAGGTTTATTCCCATTGTTCTGAGGAATCTCCATACTGATTTCCAAAGGGGCTGAACCAGTTGGCACTCCCACCAGCAATGGAGGAGTGTCCCCCTTTCACCACATCCTCTCCAGCATAAATTGTCATTGGTGTTTTTGATTTTAGCCATTCTGACAAGAGTGAGATGGTATCTCAGAGTTGTTTTGATTTGCATTTCCCGGATGGCTAAGGATGTTGAACACTTTCTCAAGTGCCTCTCAGCCATTTTAGACTCCTCCATTGAAAACTCTCTATTTAGTTCTGCAGCCCACTTTTTAATAGGGTCCTTTGGTGTTTTAGAGACTTGCTTCTTGTGTTCTTTGTAAATTTTGGAGATCAACCCTCTGTCAGATGTGGGATTAGTGAATATTTTTTCCCATTCTGTGGGCTGCCTTTTTGTTTTGCTGACTGTGTCCTTTGCCTTACAGAAGTTTCTCAGTTTCAGTAGGTCCCATTTATTAATTGTTGATCTCACTGTCTGTGCTACTGGTGTTATGTTCAGGAAGCTGTCTCCTGTACCAATTCGTTCAAGGGTACCACCCAATTTGTCTTCTAAGAGGTTCAGTCTGGCAGGATTTATGTTGAGGTCTTTGATCCATTTGGACTTAAGTTTTGTGCATGGCGATAAACATGGATCGATCCGCATTCTTCTACAAGCCAGTCTCCAATTATGCCAGCACCATTTGTTGAAGATGCTTTCTTTATTCCATTGTATATTTTTAGCTTCTTTGTCAAAGATCAGATGTTCGTACGTGTGTGGGTTAATATCCGGGTTTTCAATTCGATTCCATTGGTCTACCTGTCTATTTTTGTGCCAATACCAAGCTGTTTTCAGGACTATAGCTCTGTAATAGAACTTGAGGTCAGGGATGGTGATGCCTCCGGAGGTTGCCTTGTTGAACAGGGTTGTTTTGGCTATCCTGGGTCTTTTGTTTTTCCATACAAAATTGATTATTGTTCTTTCAAGGTCTATGAAGAATTGTGCTGGGATTTTAATGGGGATTGCATTGAATCTGTAGATTGCTTTTGGCAGGATTGCCATTTTTACTACATTGATCCTACCTATCCAATAGCATGGGATATCTTTCCATTTTCTGAGGGCTTCTTTAATTTCTTTCTTTAAAGATTCAAAGTTCTTACGATACAGGTCTTTCACTTGTTTGGTTAGCGTGACCCCAAGGTATTTTATGTTGTTCGTGGCAATTGTAAACGGCGAGGTTTCCCTGATTTCTCTTTCAGTCCTTTTATCATCTGTATATAGTAGAGCTACTGATTTTCTTGAGTTGATCTTGTAGCCTGCCACTTTGCTGAAGGTGTTAATCCGCTGTAAGAGTTCCCTGGTAGAGTTCTTTGGGTCATTGATGTAAACTATCATATCGTCTGCAAACAGTGAAAGTTTGACCTCTTCCTTCCCAATTTGTATCCCCTTGATCCCCCTTTGTTGTCGTATGGCAATAGCTAGAACTTCAAGTACCATGTTGAAAAGGTATGGAGAGAGTGGACAGCCTTGTTTTGTTCCTGATTTTAGAGGAATTGCATTGAGTTTCTGTCCATTTAGTTTGATGTTGGCTGTTGGTTTACTGTATATAGCTTTTATTATGTTTAAGTATGTCCCTGTTATCCCAGATCTCTCCAAGACCTTTATCATGAAGGGGTGTTGGATTTTGTAAAAGGCTTTTTCAGCATGATCATGTGATTTTTGTTTTTCAGCTTGTTTATATGGTGGATTACGTTGATGGATTTTCATATGTTGAACTGTCCCTGCATCCCTGGGATGAAACCTACTTGATCGTGGTGAATGAATGTTTTTATGTGTTCTTTGATCCGATTTGCCAGTATTTTATTGAGTATTTTTGCATCAATGTTCATGAGGGATATTGGTCTGAAGTTCTCTTTCTTAGTTGTATCTTTGTGTGGCTTGGGGATCAAGGTTATTGAAGCCTCATAGAAAGAGTTTGGCAGATGTCCCGCGCTACCGTCTCGCCAGCAAGAACGACGCAGAACACTCGGATCCTTCTGCAGTAAAGCTTTAATGCATCTTGAGAGATAGATGATCAGCTTCTTAGAGGGAGACCCCAAGCTAAGAAACCCAGCCCCTTATATAAGCCTAGGAGCTCCGAGTGAGATGTGTAGAGCCGGGATTGGTGGTTTGCACATCACCCCAGATGACGTCACGGGAGAGGCACAGTTTAAACGGTTAACTCCAACTGACAGCGACAGTTAACTCCAACTGACAGCGACAGTTAACTCTAACTGACAGCGACAGTTAACTCCAACTGACAGCGACAGTTAACTCCAACTGACAGCGACAGTTAACTCCAACTGACAGTGGATGTCAGCGCCATCTTCTAACGGCAATAGCGATAGCGAGGGCGGCTCCTCACATCTCCCCTATTCATTTATTTTTGAAGCAATAGGACACCCACAACTTTGGAGTGGAGATAGAGGTCAAACCCCCATGTGCAAATTCGGAACATGTACAAAGCTCCTCTCCAGGGTCTTATCCCCAGAGGAAGTCCTGACC
>NW_024435410.1:0-4166 GCF_017639785.1 Mesocricetus auratus | reverse complement strand
CACTCTGCTGTGAAACCAACAAGTAGCCTGATCTGAACCTGTTGACCACAGAAATCTGGACTGCAGACATAGAAAAAGCACAGTCCTGTGAAAACAATCCTGTAATCAAGACTTGATGTTAGAGCTACCCAGCTTAACTAATGTAGAAGGAATTAATCATGGAAGCAGTGCAAATATACATTTCTAAGTGGTTTTGTTTTTAGGTGCCCATCACCCATAGAAGGCACATTCAATGGTAAGACCATCTAACCTACAATATGTATACTGGGACTTAGAATGCCCCTTATACATGAGGATAAATTGTGAAATCACTGTATTGAAGAAGAGCAAACAAAATTACGAGACTAGAACTGTTTCTGTTGTACAAATACCTGATGACGAACAATTCCCATGGTAACTGTCATATTTCCATGCCATGTTTCTGGACTTCACATGCCTATAACATGTGTCTTCTCAGACTTGAACTTGTGAATTAAATGCTACTTTATAATTCATACATCAAATTTTAATCAAACATACATACCTAGCACTAGCAAACATAGGCCTAGATTTCGTTTTATTTTTCATAAATAACTGAATAGGTGGTAGACAGTTCTTTATTTCTTCATGTGTCATTCACTCTCACAGGAGACAGTAGGAAGACAGCAGATGATGCTCTCTGTAGGTGTTTGTAGATGAATACTTTGAATGGAAGAATGAATGAATGCAATGTCCTAGGCCTTTCCTGCGTGTCTGTGTGGCGGCTGTCTTCTGGCTCACTGCCATGTTAGAATCATGCTGTCTTCCTTGATGCACATGCAGTAATTCTAGGAAATGCGAATGTTGGATACATTCTCATGGACATGCAGTGCAGCAATGCCTTGTTGGCACCCAAGGGAAAAATGACATGCCTTTGCTTACACTGTCTTCCAGGTCCCTTTCTGGTTATGAAATGACCACTTTAGAAGAAGAGCTCTCTTTTTCCATCAAGACCTTGTAACTTGATTAAAGACAAGAAACTTGCATTGAGAAAAATAACTTAGAGAACAAGTTAAACATCTTGGGTGCTACAAACACCAGGAATGTTGACTTGCAAAAATACATGGGAGATCTTTATGGGTTGCAAGGGAGGTATTATAAAGACAATTAAATTTGAACCAAGGACAAAAAATATCAATGTATTGGCCTGCATAAAACGGCCTCACTAAAGAAAAGAAAGACTATGAGCAGAATAGAATATAGAAGAGAGCTTCACCCTAAGGAATCATCTTGCTGGTGTGTAAAACGGTGGTAAAAGTATTCATTGCCAAGGATGCATTCGCTCATGGAACCCAGATAGTGGGAGGAGAGCTTACATTCCTGACAGTTGTCCTCTGACTGTCACACGCCTCGTGTTTGCATGCGCATTGCACACTTTCCTACAAACACACAAACAAATAAAATAAACTTGAAGAGACATTTAGGTGATATCATCAGAATTGACAGAAGACACAATTGTGGAAGGACACATTTGGATGTCCAAATGTCTGTATGTCCCCATCACCTGCCCTCAAAGGTAAAGTGTTTAGTAGATATTTAGAAGAATGGAGAAATCCATGCATTTTACTGCTTGTAAACTTAACACATATATGATCCTTCAAATATTTTAAAGAAATATTCTAATATGATTGAAAAATTACAAGTAAAATATTTAAAATCTTCATACCTTTAAAATTATTATTTAATGTCGTGACATTTTCACTGAAATAATTGTCTCCATAAGATCATGTGGGACAATGACCGTACTGTGCAGGAATGTGTATGTGTGTGTGTGTGTGTGTGTGTTTGCACAACTTCTACCTATTGCACTGTATGTCATATAATACTTTAATATCCCGACACTAAAATCAATGATTCTAATATTTTTACTGCATCTCACTCATAGGAACGCTGTTTGGGGTCACTTGAGTAGGAAGCATCATTGGTCTACTGAACCCATCTTTGCTTTTCTTCGCATCTGGGCAGCTTTGAGAATGGTTCAGATTGTGTGATGAAAACAAATACCATCTCTCACTTCATCTTTCACATGATAGAAAACGCAGCTTCTCAGTCAGCATCTGCTATTGAATGACAAGCACTGTAACATAAAAAAGTAACTGACCTCCAGAAATGCCCCAGTTCCCCTGACACTGCTGTGAAAACACTGTTTCAAACTCGTCACCCAGGCAGCTCATGTCTGCTTGTGCAAGCAATACACATCTAAGTAAATTCACAGTTCAGGATCAAAGAGAAGCTCTGAAGAAGGGAATATTAATATTAGCTTGTTAATGAAAAGGGGAAAGATGACACAGGAAACTATTGTAATGTTTGTAAATGCGACATCCATGTGCTCAAGTGTAGAGAGGAAATGAGGAGGTAAAATTATGGTAAGAAAGGAGAGAGGTATGAGACAGGACATGATGAAGACCTGTGGTAAGAGAGATGTGTGACCAGACAAGGTGACTCTTGTGGTGTAGAGAGATGTGTGTGACCGGACAAGGTGAAGACTGTGCTGTAAAGACATGTGTGTAACTGGACCAGGTGGAGGCCTGTAGCATAGAGGGATGTGTGTGACAGGACCAAGTAGAGTCTGGGATATACAGAGATGTGTGTGACAGGACCAGGTGGAATCTGAGGTATACAGAGATGTATGATATGATAAGGTGAAGGTCTGTGGTCTTGGTTGAGAGTCAGTGAGTGGCTCACTGAGTCAGCCTCCTTCCAGACTACGACACTAAAAATGCTGCCACTGGTAGCTCCATCCTGAAGTGCTTTATGAGCAGATACACCTGGGTTCAACTCTGTCTGTCTGCTCTAGCCTGGGGCCATCAAGGCATGTTTTGCCAATATTAAACATGACATTATTAATTCAGTTTGATTGGCTTATTACATCAGCATCCACAGGATTCCAGGAACCAGAGAATTTAAACCTCACAGGGTGTTTCTTCATGGCCGTGGCTGCTCAATGGTGCAGAAAACATATTCAACAAAACCATAAAAGAAAAATTTCCCAACCTGAAGAAGGAGATGCCTATGGAACTACAAGAAGCTTAATAAACATCACATAGACTGGACCAAAAATAAAAGTCCACTCGCCACATAATAATCAAAACACCAAACATATAGAATAAGGAACGAATATTAAAAGCATCAAGGGAAAAATGCCAAGTAACATATGAAGGCAAACCTATCAGAATTACACCCGAGTTCTCCATGGAAATTATGAAAGCCAAAATGTCCTGGATAGATGTTCTGCAAACAGACCACAGATTCCAGCCATATACCAAAAAGATATACCCTCATACAATAAGGACATCTGCACAACTATGTTCCTGGTAGCATTATTTATAATAGCCAGAACCTGGAAGCAACCTAGATGCCCCTCCACTGAAGAGTGGATGGAGAAAACGTGGTGCATTTACACAATGGAGTACTACTCAGCAGAAAAAAATGGAATCTTGGAATTTGCAGTAAAATGGATGTTACTAGAATTAACCATCCTGAGTGAGGTAACCCAGTCACAATAAACAAGCATGGGGGCTGAAGAGGTGGCTCAGAGTTTAAGAGCACTGACTGCTCTTCTAGAGGTCCTGATTTCAATTCCCAGTAAACACATGGCAGCTCACAGCCATCTACAATTCAATCTGGTGCCCTCTTCCGGTATGTATGCAGAACACTGTGTATATAATAAATAAATAAATGTTTTAGAAAAAGGCAAGCATGGTACTCATTCATATATGGATGTTAGACATATAGCAGCGCATTGCGAGCCCACAATCACACCGCCATACAGTCTGGGGAGCAGGGAGGATCCTAAGAGAGATATGCATGGTAACCCAGAGAAGGGTTAGGGGATGCGATCTCCTAATTGGATTGGGGGGTAGAAGGGGAGGGCAGAAGGAGATGGAAGAAATCAGAAGGGGAGAGGAGGACTTGGGAGAGCAGGAAGGTTGAGCCACGGTAAGAATAGAACCTCCCACCGAACTTGGGTGACAGAGAGGAGGCCTTGGCAATCTGTGGGACCTAAGAGAGTATAGCAGTATTTATTCCTGGCATACAGAGGGACTCTAGGAACCCATACCATGTGTCTCACCCTGGACACATGGGGAAGAACCAAGCCACTTCCCGGGATGATGTGACAGACTCTGAAAATCCCTCATGGAAGACTC
>NW_024435409.1:0-2799 GCF_017639785.1 Mesocricetus auratus | reverse complement strand
ACAGTGAAGGCCAAGAGCATGTGGGAACCCGGGCAATTACTGGAAGCCGAGGAAGAAATTAGGGTTCTGGCTCTAGGGGCTGTCAGACTTTAAAAAACAAAAAAGAAAAAAAGAAAAAGAAAACAGATCCACAGTCCACAACACTAAGGACTACACAATGAGAAGGGCCCCAGCCCGAGCCAGGAGAACGAGGCGCCCTCCTTGGCCTGCCCTCCCTGGCCTGCCCTCCCTGGCCTGCCTCGGGGAAGGGCGGCAACACACTCCACCTTCTGCCTGCTCCACGAGTTCATGTCGGGCAGCACCTCCAGTCACCTCCAAGGCCCAGTCCACATCGCAGCCCTCAGTCCCCGCCCTCCAGCAGCACCAACTCCCACTCTAACCACTCCCCTCAGCCCCTCCCTTCGCACCACCCATTTTCTAGAAACGCTGATTTTACTGGGTGTCTTTGTCAGACCTCTTAACTAAAGTAGTTTTCTATTGGCTAATTTCAGCAAACGCCTTCAGGGACCTAGGGTTAGAAGGTCAGCGGGGAAGGACCAAGAAGAGCAGGCAGTCAGGCTGTGATAGCCATGGCGCCACCTACTGCGTCGGGAAGGAACTGCAGGCTGGCCAAGCGTTCTTCACTTCTACACATTTATTTGGTTTCTTTTTCAGTTCTTTCACTTTCTAAACAGCAATTGAGCGCCCACTACTTTCTGGGAAGTGTTCTGTTGCTGAGGGTAGATCAACAAGCTATCCTTGCCCTCAAGAAACTAAAATATGTTCAGTGGTAAGTAACTAGAAGCCCTCAAATAGATTTCTTGATTAATGGTACCTCTTTTCTTAGATATCCACCTCCTTCAAGAAGGGTTTTCACTCTTCTTGATCTGCCTGCTGAGTGCTGGGATTAAAGGCAGGCAGATCTCTGTGAGTTCCAGGCCAGGCTGGACCGACAGCCTCCAAAACAATACAGAAAAACTCTGTCTCATAAAACCAAAAAAAGAGAAAGAAACAAAGTTGGTTTCCTTCCAGCCGTGCAAGGATAGTTGGACATACAAAAATCACTAAGAAGAGTTCGGCACATAAATAGACTTCAGGACAGAAAGTACATGCCCAAGTCATCAGACAAGATGGTGTGCACCTATGATCACAGCTACCTCCTGGTAGCAGCAGGAGGATCCAGAGTTTAATGATTTCCTCGGCTACATAGCAAGTGTGAGGCCAGTGTGGGCTGCATGAGATCCTGTCTCAAAGGAAAAAATACTGAAAGAAAACATAGAATCATTTCAACTGATGCAGGGCAAGATGTCTACAAGTTCAGATCCTCTCATGATAAAATCTTGGAAAGCACTAGGAATTGAAGGAACATACGTATCTATTACATAACAGACCTTTCTGGGGCGATACAACACATGTCCATGCACTCAAGAAAAAGCACCTTCATCAGACCAAAGTAATGATTGTAGCAAAGTCCAACTTGGTAAGTCGAGGGGCTTTTATTGGGGATACTAACAGAAGTGTTG
Source organism: Mesocricetus auratus (assembly GCF_017639785.1). Taxonomy (NCBI): domain Eukaryota; kingdom Metazoa; phylum Chordata; class Mammalia; order Rodentia; family Cricetidae; genus Mesocricetus; species Mesocricetus auratus. Next base: position 1,297 of record NW_024435409.1, on the reverse strand, counting down.
GGGAGGGATCTTTATAGGAATAGGGATCACCAAAAAGCCCAGCCCAGTACTGGTGGCAACTCACAAACCTTAAGCCCGCAGTTGTCTCTATAGCTTTTGGAGCTTGCAGAGAGCTCCAAAAAATAAATGCGAATTGCCAATAAGTATTTGAAAATGTGTACCACATTCTTATCTATCAGGGAAATACAAACTAAAATTAATTGGGCTGGGCCGTGGTGGTGTATACCTTAATCCTAGCACTCGGGAGGGTCTCTGAGCTGGAGGCCAGCCTGGTCTACAGAGTAAGTTCCAGGACAGCTAGGGATACACAGAGAAACCCCGTCTCAATAAATAAACAAACAAACAAACAAACAAACAACAAAACCCCAACTAATTTGGAATTCATTTCCCTCCCTTGTCGTTTAACGCCCTGCTTATATAGCAGTCACCACAGCAGCACATGGCTGTGGCTGCCCATCACCACACACAGGTACACATCCCACCGGCTGCTGCCACCACAGGGACTGTCCAGACAATGACCAAGAGCAGATGGCTGTCCGGGCCATGAGCCTAGAACACACACTGGCCTAGGAGAGGCACCATCCAGCAACTCTTTCGTCTCCCCACGCTGGGAGAGCCCACGATGCACCCACCAATAGAGGTCGGCATGTCGCGCTCTCTCCTGGTGCCTGTGGCTTTCCTTCTTTCTTAAAAGCAAAAACAAAAAAACCACCACGACTAACAACAACAAAACTCTGCAGCCAGGCCAAGGAGTATTTCCCTGGCACATCCGAGCAAATCAATACCCCGCGCAGCTGCACAGCCAGCCTCAGCCCCGTCCATCCCCTCCCCCACCCGCCCCCCACTCGAGACCCCGTGCGCCAGCCCAACTCCATTATCTGCCCTGGACTCCATTATCTGCCCTGGGCTCGCGAGTCCGGCCCAGGTAACAACTTCCCCAAACGCAAAGGGTCAAAGCAAGGCGCATCCACACTGTCCCGTGCCAGCGGGGACTCGGGCTGCCCGGGCTTCCAGACCAGTCGGTGTTGCTTCCCGGCTGCGAGCAGCAGGCGGCGAGTCCAGCACTCGCTCGCCCCACGGCTGCAGCTAGAGGCCGCCCGACCCTGCTCAGCCCCCGAAGGTCACCGCACGCGCGGAGCTCCAGCCCCGCGAGCGCCCCGGTAGCGGCGGTCCCGCGCGTCCCCTCCCCACCTTCCCGCCCGCGAGCGCGCAAGGCGCAACTTTACCGCGCGCACGGCCGACACGGAGCCGACACGCAACTGGCCCGCGGCTGCCGGTCCTCTCCCGCCCGCGCCCG
>NW_024435408.1:0-4288 GCF_017639785.1 Mesocricetus auratus | reverse complement strand
ATCCTCTGAAAAATTAGAGGCTGTCACAAGATTAGTGCAAGAACAGGAACGGCTGGGGCATCTAGAGCCTTCTACCTCCCCATGGAATACACCAATTTTTGTTATTAAGAAGAAATCTGGGAAGTGGAGATTACTCCACGACCTGCGGGCCATTAACAATCAGATGCATCTTTTTGGCCCTGTTCAAAGAGGCCTTCCTTTGCTTTCTGCACTTCCTCAAGATTGGAAGCTTATTATTATAGATATTAAGGATTGTTTCTTCTCTATTCCACTTTACCCACGGGATAGACCAAGGTTTGCCTTCACTATCCCTTCTCTTAATCATATGGAACCAGACAAGAGATTTCAGTGGAAGGTACTGCCGCAAGGCATGGCCAATAGCCCAACAATATGTCAGCTGTATGTGCAGGAGGCTTTGGAGCCAATTAGGAAGCAATTTACATCTTTAATCGTTATCCATTATATGGACGATATTCTTATTTGTCACAAAGAGTTAGATGTTTTACAAAAGGCTTTCCCCATGCTGGTGGCTGAATTAAAACAGTGGGGATTAGAGATTGCCTCAGAAAAGGTTCAAATTGCAGATACAGGGCTCTTTTTGGGCTCAATGATTACTCCCAAAAATATAGTTCCTCAGAAAATAGAAATTCGCAAAGACCACTTACAAACATTAAATGATTTTCAGAAACTTCTGGGAGATATAAATTGGTTGAGGCCCTTTTTAAAAATTCCATCTGCTGATCTAAAACCCCTCTTCGATCTCCTGGAGGGTGAGCCTCATATCTCCTCACCCAGAAAATTTACCCCTGCCGCCCACCGAGCCTTACAGATGGTGGAAGAGGCCTTACAGGAAGCACAATTACAACGTATTGAGGAGTCACTACCTTTTAATCTGTGTGTTTTTAAGACAGCTCAATTGCCAACTGCAGTCCTGTGGCAACATGGACCATTACTTTGGATTCATCCAAATGCTTCCCCTGCTAAGATTATTGACTGGTACCCTGATGCTGTTGCACAGCTCGCGCTTCGCGGAATAAAAGCAGCTGTTACACATTTTGGCAGGGATCCTGATTCCTTGATTGTGCCTTATACTGCTGCACAAGTTCAGACCTTGGCAGCCACATCTAGTGATTGGGCAGTTTTAGTTACTTCCTTTTCAGGACAAATTGATAATCATTTTCCAAAGCATCCAATTTTACAGTTTGCCCTAAACCAGGCTATAGTGTTTCCACAAGTGACAGCTAAAGACCCACTCCCAGATGGGACTGTGGTGTACACTGATGGATCAAAAACTGGTATGGGAGCTTATGTGGTCAAGGATAGGGTTATATCTAAACAATATAATGAAACTTCACCTCAAGTTGTAGAATGTCTGATAGTACTGGAGGTTCTTGAGGCTTTTCCAGGACCCCTCAATATTGTATCAGATTCCTCTTATGTGGTTAATGCAGTTAATCTCCTTGAGATAGCTGGAATAATAAGATCCTCCAGCAGAGTTGCTAACATCTTTCAGAAGATACAATCTGCCTTGTTAAATAGGAGATTTCCTGTTTTCATTACCCATGTCCGAGCACATTCTGGACTCCCAGGTCCCATGTCCTTAGGGAATGACTTAGCAGACAAGGCTACAAAGCTGGTGGCCGCTGCCTTGTCTACCCATGCACAAGCAGCAAAAGAATTCCATCAGCGCTTTCATGTGACGGCTGAGACCTTGCGCCGTCGTTTTGCTCTATCCAGGAAAGAGGCTAGGGAAATTGTTACTCAATGCCAGAATTGCTGCGAATTCTTACCTGCTCCCCACATGGGAATAAACCCACGTGGCATTAGACCATTGCAGATGTGGCAGATGGATGTTACTCATATTCCCTCTTTTGGAAGGCTTCAATATGTTCATGTTTCTGTTGACACCTGTTCTGGCGTAATGTTCGCCACGCCCCTAACAGGGGAAAAGGCCTCATATGTGATTCAACATTGCCTTGAGGCCTGGAGTGCTTGGGGAAAACCCAGAATTTTAAAAACAGACAATGGACCAGCATATACCTCTCAAAAATTCCGACAGTTTTGTCGGCAAATGGATGTTACCCATCTAACTGGCATACCTTATAACCCTCAAGGACAGGGCATTGTGGAACGTGCCCATCGTACACTCAAATCATATCTGATTAAACAAAAGGGGAGTATTGAGGATGTTCTACCCTCGGTACCAAGAGTTGCTGTATCCATGGCACTTTTTACCCTTAATTTCTTGAACTCTGATGCCCAAGGCCACACTGCGGCCGATCGCCACAGTTTAGAGCCTGATAGGCCAAAAAAAATGGTAAAATGGAAAGATGTCTTGACTGATCTCTGGAAAGGCCCGGATCCTATTCTTATAAGATCCAGGGGAGCTGTGTGTGTTTTTCCACAGGAGGAAGAAAACCCCCTGTGGATCCCTGAAAGACTCACTCGAAGAGCTCCTTCACAACTGCAGAATAAGAAGGATGGAGGCCAAGTGGGTGATGAAGACTCTCCTACTCGGGATGATGGTTCCTAGTATGATGGGAGAGTTACGGTGGGCCATCATGTCTACCTTCCCCCTACCGATGCCAGTGATGCATAATGCCCAGGAGTTCCCTAGATTTTTCACAACTAATAGAGAGTTGGGGCTTGCCTTTTTGCCTTTAGATCCTCAGATACAGAGTTTTCAGGATGAGAGAACCTTGTCATTAGTAGGAAGCTTGTGCTTTACTGTGATTTCTTCATTAAAGGATAATTTTATTCATATGGATCCAGAAAGATCTAATGCTAATCCTTTTGAATTAATGGAAGCTGTACTGATCTTTCTCCTATGATAGTGAGAAGGGACAGATTACTTTTGATTGGAAAGGGACATTAGGCAACAGTCTGTGTGAGGGACAGAGCTATGGATCATCTGATTGGTCCTCCTCCAATGTTAAGTATACCCCTTTTAAGAGAACTAATTATTCAGCTGCCCTTTATTTGGGTTGTGAGTAATGATACCTTAGGTAAGAATCAGAAAGAAATAAATTGCTCTGCTTAGAATTGTTTTTATGCATTATGCTGGGATGCTATTAAGCACCCTTTTGCTTTGGTAATGCGCATGCCTCGATTTGTTCCAGTTCCTGTTGAGACGCCAAGTAATTTGAGTTTGTTTAGGGAAAAGCGAGATTTTTGGGATCTCTGCTATTATTGTGGGCCTGATAGCCACCGCCGCGGTTACTGCTTCGGTTACCGCCTCGGTCCTTGCACTTTCTGCCACTGTGCAGACAACTCAAACCATGAATGAACTATAGGCCACTGTGACCATGGTCCTAGATAAACAGGCCACTGCCAATTCTCAGATACAAGGAGGCCTGATGTTTGTAAACCAACAGATTAATTTGGTTCAGGAACAATTGGATATATTGTGGCAGATGGCCCAATTGGGATGTGAACAAAAGTTGCCTGGCCTTTGTGTCACTTCAGTACAATATGAGAATTTTACAAGAGCAGCTAACCTGTCACAAGCTCTGTCTCAACATTTATTACAGAATTGGACTTTTGAGTTTGAGCAGACACTCCGTGAGTTGAGAATGGCGATCCTGCAAGTGAATTCGACGCATCTGGATCTTTCTCTGATGGAAGGCCTCTCCTCCTGGATTTCATCTGCATTTTCTTATTTTAAGGAATGGGTGGGGGTAGGATCATTTAGCCTAGTTCTCTGCTGTGGAATAGTGTTGATGCTTTGGATGGTGTGTAAGCTCAGAGCCCAAACAAAAGAGACAAAGTGGTGGTGGCACAAGCACTTGCTGCCTTAGAACACGGAGCCTCCCCTGACATTTGGTTAACCATGTTAAAGCAATAGGTCGCTGGCCTCCCGGCTCTTGCACCCCACGAGGCTAGTCTCATTGCACGGGATAGAGTGGGTAGGCTTCAGCAGCCCAAGGAGTTGCAAGGCTAAGCACTGCACAGGAGAGGTCTGCGGTATAACGACTTTGTCCTGGGAGATAAGTCATCTTGCATGAAGGTTCTATGTCATGATCTCCTTCCCCCAGAAAAACGACATCGGACTGGTCAGGGCTCCCTCTGGGGATAAGACCCTGGAGAGGAGCTTTGTACATGTTCCAAATTTGCACATGGGGATTTGACCTCTATCTCCACTCCAAAGTTGTGGGTGTCCTATTGCTTCAAAAATAAATGAATAGGGGGAGATGTGAAGAGCCGCCCTCGCTATCGCTATTGCCGTTAGAAGATGGCGCTGACATCTGCTGTCAGTTGGAGTTAACCGTTAGAAGATGGCGCTGACATC
>NW_024435407.1:0-1513 GCF_017639785.1 Mesocricetus auratus | reverse complement strand
TTGCTTTGGTAATGCGCATGCCTCGATTTATTCCAGCTCCTGTTGAGGCGCCAAGTAATTTGAGTTTGTTTAGGGAAAAGCGAGATTTTTGGGATCTCTGCTATTATTGTGGGCCTGATAGCCACCGCCGCGGTTACTGCTTCGGTTACCGCCTGCCCTTGCACTTTCTGCCACTGTGCAGACAACTCAAACCATTAATGAACTATAGGCCACTGTGACCATGGTCCTAGATAAACAGGCCACTGCCAATTCTCAGATACAAGGAGGCCTGATGTTGGTAAACCAACAGATTAATTTGGTTCAGGAACAATTGGATATATTGTGGCAGATGGCCAAATTGGGATGTGAACAAAGTTGCCTGGCCTTTGTGTCACTTAGTACAATATGAGAATTTTACAAGAGCAGCTAACCTGTCAAAAGCTCTGTCTCAACATTTATTACAGAATTGGACTTTGAGTTTGAGCAGACACTCCGTGAGTTGAGAATGGCGATCCTGCAAGTGAATTCGACGCATCTGGATCTTTCTCTGATGGAAGACCTCTCCCCTGATTTCATCTGCATTTTCTTATTTTAAGGAATGGGTGGGGGTAGGATCATTTAGCCTAGTTCTCTGCTGTGGAATAGTGTTGATGCTTTGGATGGTGTGTACGCTCAGAGCCCAAACAAAAGGAGAAAGTGGTGGTGGCACAAGCACTTGCTGCCTTAGAACACGGAGCATCCCCTGACATTTGGTTAACCATGTTAAAGCAATAGGTCGCTGGCCTCCCAGCTCTTGCACCCCACGAGGCTAGTCTCATTGCACGGGATAGAGTGGGTAGGCTTCAGCAGCCCAAGGAGTTGCAAGGCTAAGCACTGCACAGGAGAGGTTCATGTATAACGACTTTCTCCTGGGAGATAAGTCATCTTGCATGAAGGTTCTATGTCATGATCTCCTTCCCCCAGAAAAAAGACATCGGACTGGTCAGGACTTCCTCTGGGGATAAGACCCTGGAGAGGAGCTTTGTACATGTTCCGAATTTGCACATGGGGATTTGACCTCTATCTCCACTCCAAAGTTGTGGGTGTCCTATTGCTTCAAAAATAAATGAATAGGGGGAGATGTGAGGAGCCGCCCTCGCTATCGCTATTGCCGTTAGAAGATGGCGCTGACATCCACTGTCAGTTGGAGTTAACTGTCGCTGTCAGTTGGAGTTAACTGTCGCTGTCAGTTGGAGTTAACTGTCGCTGTCAGTTGGAGTTAACTGTCGCTGTCAGTTGGAGTTAACTGTCGCTGTCAGTTGGAGTTAACCGCTTAAACTGTGCCTCTCCCGTGACGTCATCTGGGGTGATGTGCAAACCACCAATCCCGGCTCTACACATCTCACTCGGAGCTCCTAGGCTTATATAAGGGGCTGGGTTTCTTAGCTTGGGGTCTCCCTCTAAGAAGCTGATCATCTATCTCTCAAGATGCATTAAAGCTTTACTGCAGAAGGATCCGAGTGTTCTGCGTCGTTCTTGCTGGCGAGACGGTAGC
>NW_024435406.1:0-512 GCF_017639785.1 Mesocricetus auratus | reverse complement strand
TGACGTCATCTGGGGTGATGTGCAAACCACCAATCCCGGCTCTACACATCTCACTCGGAGCTCCTAGGCTTATATAAGGGGCTGGGTTTCTTAGCTTGGGGTCTCCCTCTAAGAAGCTGATCATCTATCTCTCAAGATGCATTAAAGCTTTACTGCAGAAGGATCCGAGTGTTCTGCGTCGTTCTTGCTGGCGAGACGGTAGCGCGGGACAATCCAGTTTCTCAGGAGAGGGCAGAAGGGCAAGTCACTCTGTGATGGGCTAGTCACTAGAGGTGTAAAAATGTTGAGTTGGGATCTCTCAGTTTGACTTAATGGAATCCTGAATTAGTGTCAAGGGTATGCTGGTGTTGAAGGTCTTCAAGACCCTTCAAACCAAGACCCATCTTACCATAAGGCTCTTCTTGGGTTTCAACACAGCTTCATGTATGATACTTGGGGGTGGTATCTGGTTTCAAATCATGGCATTTTCACTCTGAAATTGTTAAGAATGTGCTTTTGAAACATTTATTTTT
>NW_024435405.1:0-4267 GCF_017639785.1 Mesocricetus auratus | reverse complement strand
GGCTTAAAGTTAGTGTTACAGTTAGGGTTAGGGTTAGTATTAGGGTTAGGTTTAGGTTAGGGTTATCATTAGCATTAGGTTAGGATTATGTTTGAGGTTAGAGTTAGGGGTTACGGCTAGTGTTAGCGTTAGGATTATTGTTAGTGTTAGGGTTAGGGTTATGATTAGATTAAAGTTACAGTTAGGGTTAGCGTTAGTGTTTGGGTTAGGCTAATGGTTAGAGTTAGGTTTAGGTTTTGAGTTATGTTTAGGATTAGGGTAAGGTTTAGGGATATGGTTGGGGTTAGGTTTAGGTTTAGGGTTAGGGTTAGCGTTAGGGTTAAGGTTAGGGTTAGGATTAGGTTTAGGTTAGGGTATGGTTAGGTTTAGAGGTTACTGTTAGGGTTAAGGTTTGGGCTATGGTTAGTGTTAGGTTTAGGGTTAGAATTAGATTTAGTATTAGGATTAGTGTTGGGTTAGGGATAGGGTTATGCTTAGGGTTAGGGTTCAGGTCGTGTTAGGGGTTAGGGTTAGGTTTACACTTAAATTAGGGTTAGTTTTAGGTTTAGGGTTAGGATTACAGTTAGGTTTAGGGATCGGTTTAGGGTTAGGTTTAGTTTTAGCGTTAGGGGTTAGAGGTTAAAGTTAGGGTTACTCTTAGGAGTAGGGATAGGTTTAGTAATAGGTTTAGGGTTAGCATTTGGGTTAGGGTTAGGGTTCACATTAGGGTTAGGGTTAAGGTTAGGGTTAGGGTCAGGTTTAGGTTTGCATTATCGTTACCATTAGGGTTAGGATTATGTTTATGGTTAGGTTAAGGTTACAGTTAGGGTTAGCGTTAGGGATAGGCTTAGGCTTAGTTTTAAAGTTAGGGTTAGGGTTTGATATAGGTTTAGGGTTAGGTTTAGGGATAGGGCAAGGGTAGTGTTAGGGTTAGGGTTAGGGTTAGGGCTAGGGTTAGGGTTAGGGTTAGAGCTAGGGTTACGGATAAGGTTAGGGTTAGACTTAGGTTTGGATTTAGGGTTAGGGTTAGGGTTAGGGTTAGGTTTAGGTTTAGGATGTCACTTTTTGAAAACTAACGATACAAAACTGTGTATCTACATGTGTAACTTATTGAAAACTAATGATACAATGCTGTGTGAGAGTCTACATATGCAACTTTTTGAAAACTAATGATATAACAGTGTGTATGATTATACATGTGTACTTATTGAAAACAAACAACACAACGCTGTGTGAGAATCTACAAGGGTAACTTATTGAAGAATAAATATTCTACACTGTGTAAGTAACTACACGTGCAACTTATTGAAAACTAAGGCTACAACACTGTGTGATAATCTACAGGTGTATCTTATTCAAAACTAACAGTACAACACTATGTGAGATTCCACATGTTAACTTCATGGAAACTATCGACAAAAGACTGTCTTATGGACAACTAAAGACACAACATTCTATGTGAATCTTATGCAATATCCATTGAAAATCATCAGTACTAGTCTGTGTTAGGAACTACATGCATAACTTCTTGAAAAGTAACAATACAACACTGTGTGAGAAACTACATTTGTAACATATGGAAAACTAATGATATAACACTGTGTAAGAATCTTCACCTGTAACTTTTTCAAAACTAGTTTTACAAACTTGTGTGAGATACTAGATGTGTAACTTATTGAAAACTAACGAAATAACACTTTGTGAATTTCTATAAGCGATACTTCTTGAAAACCATCAATACAACACTGTGTGAGGAACTACTTGCATAACTTCTAGAAAACTAACGATGCAATGCCGTGTGAGGTTCTAGCCATGTACCTTATTTAAAACTAACGACACAATGCTGTGTGAGAATCTACAGTGCAACTTATTGAAAACAAACGTTACAATACTGTGTAAGTATCTACACGTGTAACTTATTGAAAACTAACGATACCACACAGTTTAAGAATCTGCACCTGGAACTTCTGGAAAGTGTTGATACATCTCTGTGTGAAACTACATGCATAATTTCTTGTAAATTAATGATACAACGCTGTGTGAGAATCTAAACGGGCAACTTATTGAAAACTAAGTATATAATACTGTGTGAGAATCTATAAGCATCAATTCCTTAAAACTAATGATACAACACTGTGTGAGAAATTACAGGCATATCTTCTTAAAAACTAACGATGCAACCCTTTTTGAGCATCTACATCGGTGACTTCTTGAAAACTAACTATATAACACTCTATGAGAAGATTCATGTGTAACTCCTTGAGAAGTAATGACATAACACTGTGTGAGAATCTATATGCCTAACGTATTGAAAACTAACGGTACAAAAATATTTTCAAAATTACATGCTTAACTACTTGAAACCTAATGGTGAGGGTTATTGTTAGGGTTAAGGTTAGGGTTAGAAGGTGAGGGTTACTATTATGTAGGGGTTATGGGTAAGGTTAGGGTTAGGATTAGGATTAGGTTTAGGTTTAGGGATAGGTTTATGGTAGGGTTATGTTTAGGGTTATGGTCAAGGCTAGTGTTAGAGTTAGGATTTAGGGTTTGCATTTGAGTTAGAGTTAGGGATAGGTTTAGGGTTAGGGTTAGGGTTAGGGTAAGGGTTCGAGCGTTAGGGTTAGGTGTTAGGGTTGGCGTCATGCTTAGAGTTGGAGTTAGGATTAGGGTTAGGACTAGGGTTATTTTTAGAGTTAGGGTTACCGTTAGGGATAGGATTAGGGCTAGGGTTAGGGTTATGTTTAGGATTAGGGTTAGGTTTAGTGATAGTTAATGTGTTAGTGTTATGGTCCCATGGTAAAGCTTAGTGTTATGTTTAGGTAGGGTTAGAGTAAGGGTTAGCATTATGGTAAGGTTAGAGGTTAGGGTTAGGTTTAAGGTTAGGGCTAGTGTTAGGGTTAGGGTTATGGTTAGGATTAGGTTTAAGATTAGGGATAGGGTTATGGTAGGGTTAGGTTTAGTGTTATGGTTAGGGTTGGTTAGGATTAGGGTTCGAATTCGGGTAAGAGGTTACGGTAAGGGTTAAGTTTAGGGTTAAGATTAGGGTTAGTGTTAGGGTTAGGCTTGAGCTTAGGGTTAGGGTTAGGTTTTGGTTAAGATTTGTGTTAGGTTTGGGGATTGGGTTAGTGTAGTGTTAGGGTTAGGGATAGTGTTAGGGTTAGGTATAGAGTTTGGGTTAGAGTTAGAGGTTAGGGTTACAGTTAGGGGTTAGAGCTAGGGTTAGGGTTATTGTTCTTGTTATCGTTAAGGTTAGTGTTATGATTAGGTTAAGGTTACAGTTAGAGTTAGGGTTAGCATTAGAGTTAGAGTTAGGCTAAGGGTTAGGGTTCGGGTTTGATTTAGGTTTAGGATTAAGGTTAGGTTTTGGAATTGGGTTAGGGTAGTATTAGGGTTAGGGTTAGGGTAAGGGCTAGGGTAGGTTTAGGGTTAGGGTGAGTGTTAGGGTTTGGTTAATTTTATGGTTAGTATTAGGTTTAGGTTAGGGTTAGAGTTAGCGTTAGGAACATGTTTAGATTTAGAGGTTAGTGTTAAGGGTAAAGTTAGGGCTAGGGTTAGGGTTAGGTTTATGCTTAGGTTTAGGGTTAGGATTAGATATAGTGTTAGGGTAGTGTTAGGGTAAGGGATATGGTTACGTTTAGGGTTAGGGTTCAGGTTCAGGTTAGGGGTTAGGTTTAAGGTTAGGTTTAGGCTTAAAATTTGGGTTAGGGTTAGTGTTAGGATTAGGGTTATGTTTAGGGAAAGGTTTAGGGTTAATGTTAGCGTTAGTATTAGGTTTAGGGTTAGCCTTAGGGTTAAGGTTAGGGTTAGGGTTAGTTTTAGGTTAATGTTATCCTTATCATTAGGTTTAGGGTTATGTTTATGGTTAGGTTAGTGTTACTGTTAGGGTTAGGTTTAGCGTTAGGGTTATGGTTAGGCTTAGGGTTAGAGTTAGGTTTAGGATTTGAGTTAGGTTTAGGGTTAGGGTTAAGGTTAGGGTTAGGGTTAGGTTAAGGTTAGGGTTATCATTAGCATTAGTGTTAGGGTTTTGTTTAGGGTTAGGTTAGGTTTACAGTTAGGGTTAGAGTTAGGGCTATGTTTAGGGAAAGGTTTAGGTTCAGCGTTAGGGTTAGTGTTAGGGTTAGGGTTAGCGTTAGGGTTAGGGTTAAGGTTAGGTTTAGGGTTAGGTTTTGGTTAGGGTTATCCTATCATTAGGGTTAGAGTTATGTTTAGGGTTAGGTTAGGGTTACAGTTAGGGTTAGTTTTGGTGTTATGGTTAGGGTTAAGCTTAGGGTTGTTTTTAGGGTTTGGT
>NW_024435404.1:0-32668 GCF_017639785.1 Mesocricetus auratus | reverse complement strand
TCCAGCCACACTGAAACTATTAGAAGAGAAAGTGGGAGATACTCTTCAACGAGTTGGTACAGGAGACCACTTCCTAAACATAACACCAGTGGCACAGGCACTGAGATCGACAATTAACAAATGGGACCTTCTGAAACTAAAAAGCTTCTGTAAGGCAAAGGACACAGTCAAAAAGACAAAAAGGCAGGCCACAGAATGGGAAAAGATATTCACTAACCCTACATCTGACAGAGGGCTAATCTCCAAAATTTACAAAGAATTCAAGAAACAAGTCTCCAAAACACCAAAGGATCCACTTGAAAGGTGGGGTACAGAGCTAAATAGAGAATTCTCAGTAGAGGAGGCTAAAATGGCCAAGAGACACTTAAGAAAGTGCTCAACATCCTTAGCCATCAGGGAAATGCAAATCAAAACAACTCTGAGATACCATCTTACTCCTGTCAGAATGGCTAGAATCAAAAACACCGAAGACAATTTATGCTGGAGAGGATGTGGATAGAGAGGAACACTCCTCCACTGCTGGTGGGAATGCCGACTCATACAGCCTCATTGGAAATCAGTATGGAGATTCCTCAGGAAAATGGGAATTAATCTACCACTAGACCCAGCAATTCCACTCTTAGGCATTTATCCAAATGAGGCAGGTTCATACAACAAGGGCATCTGCTCCACTATGTTCATAGCAGCATTGTTTGCAATAGTCAGAACCTGGAAGAACCTAGATGCCCCTCAACTGAAGAGTGGATAGAGAAAATGTGGTACATTTACACAATGGAGTATTACTCACCAGAAAAAAACAATGAAATCTTGAAATTCGCAGGGAAATGGATAGCACTGGAAGAATCCATCCTGAGGGAGGTAACCCAGTCGCAAAAAGACAATCATGGTATGTACTCACTCATATATGGATTTTAGATATGGATCAGGATAGTGCCAGTCTGCACTTCCACAGATAGAGAGTCTGAGTAACAGAAAAGAACCTAAAAGATATTCATATATGCATAGTACCCAAGAGAAGAGGATGGAGACAAGATCCTCTGAATGGATGGGGAACATGGCGAGGGGAGGGGGGAGTGGGACCTGGGAAGAATAGAGGGGATAAAGAGGAAGGGAGTTGGTCATGGGGGAACAGGAAGTTGAGGGGGTAGGGGTAGAATAGGGGGAAGAGGGAATCATAGGATCGAAGACAGATCAGGCACCAGAGTGACCTCGGGTGATCTAAAGGTATAACATCAATTGGCAAGTTAAGCAATAGTGGAGGGACCACCTCGAATGCCCATTCCTGATAATGAACTTGATGTCTATAACCATCCGGGAGCCTTCATCCTGTGACTGATGGAAGCAGAGGCAAACATACAACTAATCACTGAACTGAACCCAAGGAACCCAGTGAAAGAGAGAGAGGAGTGATGAGCAAATTGGCAAAGAATGGGCTGGCAAAACCAGCAGAGACAGCTGGTCTGAACAGGGGAGTGCTCTTGGACCCCAAACCGACAGTGGGAGGCCAGCATGGGACTGATCTGGACCCCCCCAAATGTGAGTGTCAGTGAGAAGGCCTGAGCAACCTATGGGGCCCTGAGCTGTGGATCAGTGTCTATCCCTAGTATACAAACTGTCTTCATGTGCCTATAGCACAAAGAGAGATGCTCTCTCAGCCTGGACTCTTAGGGGAGTGCCTTGACCCTACCAAGAGTAAAATGACAGACTCTAGATATCCCCAATGTGGAAGGATTTGGCAATAGGTTGGGAGGGAGGGGGGAAGGGGAGTGCGGGAAGAGGGGAGTGAGAGGGAACTGGGATTGACATGTAAAACAAGCTATTTAAAATTAAAATAAAAATGATAAAAAACTAACGATAAAAAATAGTCATTTTACCTTTTGAGATTATAATATAATTATTTTATTTTTTCTTTTTTCTTTCCTCCCTTCAAAATCTTCCATATACCCCTCACTGCTTTTTTTTCAAATTCATGGATTAAAAAATTAATTGTCAACACCAGCTTTTAACTGTTTAAACATCCAGCCTCCTGAGCCGAACAACTGTAAGTTCTCATTAGCTTGCTCAACATACCTATTACTATTTTCTCTTTGTTATGGTTTTCTGAAATCTCTCTAAAACAAAGAAAGAAATAATGCATCTGTTTTTATAAAATTCATATACTTTAAATGTTCATAAATAAGAGCAAAGTAGAAAAAGAAAATGCCAAAAAAATCTATCTTGAAGGATATCCTTCTATCTCTTTCCATCTATTAACTGATGTATTTGCAAAATTCCATTGCATTAATTAAATGCTTGAACTGCAGATATATGTGAGAAAGTTATGAATTTATGTAATATGTTTATCGTTTCTGAATTCAAACAACATTGTAGTGTCAAATAAATACTTATTACCAATATACATTGATACATGTAAGGCATTTAAGGCAAATGAATGGAGAAATAGAGAGAGACTGAGACAAAAAGAAACAGATAGAGACAAAGACAGAAACAGATAGATGGAAAAAGGAAGATAAATATAGATTATATTGCAAGTTTGTGCATTAGTATAATATAATGGAAAACATTGTCTTTTACTCTTTCTAAAATATTATTTTTGTTTTAGATACCAAGATCATTTTCCCTTCCTCCTCCCTCCAGTACTCCATCTCCCTCCTTCTCATCTCTATCCATTCCACAGAGGGGATAAGACCTTCAACAGTGAGTCAACACATCAGGCATACAAACTTAAATAGTACTCAGGCCCTCCCCCGTATTAAGGTGCAGCAAAATATCCCACCATAGAGAATGAGGTACATAAAGCCAGGTAATACACCTGGGATAGGTCCTGGTTCCCCTTTAACTAGTGTTTCATACATGGGGATACATGTTGACATCGAGTTATGCAACCACCATTTATTGAAGATACTTTCTTTTCCATTTTACAATTTTGGCTTCTCTGTCAAAAATCACATGTTTCTAGGTGTGTGAATTAGTATCAGTATCTTCAACCAATTCCATTGATCCATACGTCTGCTGTTATGTTATTATCCTGCTGATTGTATTAGTGAAACGTTAGAGTAGAGCTTGAAATCAGGGATAGTGATACCTCTGTAAGCTCCTTTATTATACCAGATTGTGGTTCCTATCCTGCATGTTTTGTTTTACCATATGAAGTTGAGTTTCATTCTTTCAAAGTACCAACCACCTTCTAAACTAAACCAATTGTATTAACATTTCCTTCAGAGTTCTTGATGACAAAGCACAATGTTGTGTCTGTTGATGATATTAAAAAGAATTACAAGAAGTTGACCTTAATCAGGTCAAAATTATGAATAATCTGACTAAAGTTTGACAAGTTTGGAGTGTTGATGGGAGCCTATAATGACATTTGTTTAGGCAGATGAGTATGAAAATAAAGTATTAATACCTGTGTGGTATTAACTGTCAGTTTTATCCCAGCATGAGGCATTCATATAAATGCTTCTGACCCAATGGAAGAAATGTACTATGAGTTCCATTGCCCGTATGGTGCTGGTAGACTGAAATGTGGATAGCCTGGGATACAGAAGTCACTGTCTCATAAATGGGTAAGTAATAGGATGTAAGTTATGACAAATAAATTCATATAAATGAACATATACATATATATACGTATATATGTATATAATCAAAAGCAATTGGTGTTAATAGGAATGCGAAAAGTATTAAGGGGCAGAGGCTACTACATTGCAATAAAGGTAGGTAAGGATTGAGCCAAACTGTATTTTCCTTCTAGTAGCCTTCATTAGCATGAAGTCTCTAGTTGTTTAACATACCCAAGATACAGTCAGAAGAATAAAACTTTTTATTATTTTCTTTATGTTTTGAGACAAGGTGTTTGTATGTAAATATTCTGGCTGTTCTGGAAATCAATCTCTAGACTAGAGAGGCCTTGAAATAGCAGAGATTTTTCTGCCTTTGACTCCTGAGGGGGGGACATTATTGTTGTGTACCACCACGGCCTCACTATAGAAGTAAATTTTTAAATTAAGGTATCACTCATATAGAACTTTGACTATTATGATGAATGTGAAGGACTCTCCTCTCTAAAAACAATCCCTGTCCTGTGAAATCCACAAATGGAAGGACTGTCCTGAGCTCCACTATCTGCTTTTGTACTGCCATGGTCTCTCTGTCTACTTCAATTATCCTGTGTTATTAAGGGCCTTGATGCTAGGAAATCCCTCTCAATCTATATCTATTTATAGAACCTAGAAAAAATTATATTGTTTATAACACAGTACTACAAAGAAACAAAATAAACTTGGTGTGCAGGCTAGTCACCTGACAACAAAATCAATGTTTTAAAATGGTTATGTTTGCCTGTTTTTATTCTCTTTAACTTAAAAATGATCTCATATGCCCTGGCTTGTGCGACACATTTTAGGTAACTAAAGATGACCGTGAATACCTTCTGTTCTTACTTCACAGGAAATATCTATGCTATCCTGAAACCTCTATGTAATCTGGGCTGATTTTCATCTCTTTTTAAAACTACTGTCTAAGCTTTCTAAATAATGTAGTTAGAAGTGGTGGTGAGGGTGGTTAAAATGCTCCTTTTCTTTTCTTTTTTATTTAAATTAGAAAGAAGGCTGTTTCACATGTCAATCCCAGTTCCATCTCCCTCCCCTCCTCCCATGTCCCCTTCCAACTACCTATTCCATCCTTTTTCTGCTTCCATGGGGGACTTTCAAAGTCTGTCATACCATTTGGAACAGAGCCTAGATCCTCCATCACCTGTCTAGTGTGCGAGAATATTCCTCTATGTGGAGTGGCATCCCAAAGTCCATTTCTATACTAGGGATAAATGCTGATATACTACCACAGGTACAATAGATTGCCCAGATCTCCCAACTGACATTCATTTTCAGGGGGTCTGGAACAGCCCAATGCTGGTTTATCAGATATAAATCTTGGTTCCATGACCTCCCCCTTTTTCTGGTCAGATGATTCTGTTGGTTTCTCCAGTCTGGTCTTGATCCATTTGCTCATCACTCCTCCTTCTCTGCAATTGGATTCCAGTAACCCAGCTCAGTGTTTTGCTGTGGGAGTCTGCTATGGCTTCCATAAGCTACTGGATGAAGACTATAGGATGGCATAAAGGTAAGCATAAATCTCATTATCAGGGAAGGGCATTTAAGGTAGCATCTCCAACATTGCTTAAATTGTTAGCTGGGGTTCTTTGCACATTGTAACATGAGAAATTGATTTTGAGCAATGACACCACTTTATAATATTTTATGTTATTTTCCTTTGTGAGAACATTGGTTGTATGCTTTTAAGTCCCTTTTTTTAAATTTTTTATTTTTGAATTTAAATTTATATTAGAAACAATGTTGCTTCACATGTCAATTCCAGGCCCCTCACCCTTTCCATCCCCTCCTCCCATGCCCTCCCACCAACCCCTCCCATATCCCCTCTTTATCCCAGGGAGGGTGGGACCCTAAGTGGGGAGTGTCCATAGTCTGTCATTTCATCCAGGACAGGGCCTAGTCCCTCCCCCAAGTATTCAGGGTGTGAGTGCATCTCTCATTGTTGGATGGGCACAAAGGCCAATTGTGTGCCAAGGATAAATACTGATCTACTACTCAAGGCCCAATAGATTACCTAGACATCCTCACTGATACCCACGTTCAGGGGTTCTTGATCAGTCCTAGGCTGGAAGTCACATTTATTTGAAGCAAAGTAATTGCTAAACAGATCCTCAATGTAAAAAGATCAAGATATTAGAAGAATGTTAGTCTTATCTGTTCCATAGTAATATCAATGAATTATCATTATCAAAAATGTTTATAAAACAACAGTGTCTATACTTAGAAATTTTGCCTCAATTTTTACTATTACATTAGACCATGGTATATGAATAATTATCTCTATATATTCATTGTAATTCAAGTATAAATGTATTTCTGTTTTTTCTCAATATATATTTTTAGTTGAATTAGAAACATGAATTCTTCACATGTCAGTCCCAGCTCCCTCTCCCACCCCTCCTCCCTTGTGCTTCCATCAGACCCCAGCCCCCCCAATCCCCACATTGGGGGGATCTCTAAAGTCAGTAATTTCATCCAGGGCAGGACCTAGGCCCTTCCCCATGTGTCCAGCCATAGAGAGCATCCCTCTATCTGGGATGGGCTCCCAATGATTATTCATAAACAATGGTAAACAATGATCTACTTCCCAAAGCCCCATTGATTTCTGTGACCTCCTCCCTGGCACTACATTCATGGAGTCTGAATCAATCCCCAGTTGGCCCCTCTGACATCAGTCTGGGATTCATGAGCTTGCCCTTATCTGGTCAGCTGTCTTTGTGGGTTTCAATATCATGGTTTTGACTCCTTTGCTCATCACTCCTCCATCTCTGTTACTAGGTTCCAGGAGTTCAGTGCAGTGTTTACCTGTGGGATTATGTCTCTGCTTTCATCAGTCCCTGGATGAAGATTCTAGGATGGCATAAGGGGAGTCATCAACCCTATAATCAAAAAAGGGATATTAGTGTAGTCTCTCCACTATTGCTTAATTTGACAGTTGGTGTTATCCTTGTAGATCTCTGCAGATCTCACTAGTGTCAGCTCTCTCCTTAAGCCTATAGCGACTCCCTCTATTATGGTATCTC
The DNA here is from genome assembly GCF_017639785.1 of Mesocricetus auratus. Classification (NCBI taxonomy): domain Eukaryota; kingdom Metazoa; phylum Chordata; class Mammalia; order Rodentia; family Cricetidae; genus Mesocricetus; species Mesocricetus auratus. The sequence continues at coordinate 26,034 of NW_024435404.1, read as the reverse complement.
TCATCCTGCTCTCCTCTATTCTTAGATCGACTCAACATTCCTGCTTCCCCAGGCCTTCTTCTCCCCTCCTCTTACCCGCCTCTCTTTTTCTTGGTTCCCTCTACCCTCCCCTGATGTTCACAAACTGCTCAGGAGATCTTGCCTTATTCAACTACTCTGGGGTATCATGAATTTCTTTTGGGAACCTCCCTGTTTCCCAGACTCACTGGCACTAGGATTGTAGGCTGACACTCTCCTGATCCATATGTAAAGTCCATATATGTGTGAGTACATACCATGTTTGTCTTTTTGTGTCTGGGTTACCTCACTCAGGATGGTTTCCTCCAGTGCCATCCATTTGCCTGCAAATTTCAAGATTCCATTGTTTTTCTCTGCTGAGTAGCACTCAATTGTGCAAATGTACCACATTTTCTGTAACTATTCTTCAGCTGAGGGGCATCTAGATTGCTTCCAGATTCCAGCTATTACATATAATGCTGGTATGCAGAAACGATTATATTTGATGACTGCTTCTATGACCTTAGGTGTTAAATTCTTCACAGACCTTGAAAGAACAATAATCAATTTTGTATGGAAAAACAAAAGACCCAGGATAGTCAAAAAAACCCTGTTCAACAAGGCAACGTCCGGAGGTATCACCATCCCTGACCTCAAGCTCTATTACAGAGCTATACTCCTGAAAACAGCTTGGTATTGGCACAAAAATAGACAGGTAGACCAATAGAATCGAAATGAAAACCCGGGTATTAACCCACACACGTACAAACATCTCATCTTTGACAAAGAAGCTAAAAATATACAATGGAATAAAGAAAGCATCTTCAACAAATGGTGCTGGCATAATTGGAGACTGGCATGTAGAAGAATGTGGATCGATCCATATTTATCGCCATGCACAAAACTTAAGTCCAAATGGATCAAAGACTACAACATAAATCCAGCCACACTGAACCTCTTAGAAGAGAAAGTGGGTGGTACCCTTGAACGAATTGGTACAGGAGACAGCTTCCTGAACATAACACCAGTAGCACAGACAGTGAGATTAACAATTAATAAATGGGACCTACTGAAACTGAGGGAAGAGGAGAGGGACCTGAAACTGACTTGTGAAGCAACCTCGTTTCTTATCTAAATTTAAACTGGAAAATAAAATACAAAAAAAGAAAGTATAAAATGAAAAAAGTAATGAAAGCTTATCAACAACAATGTGTGAGAACAAAGGCTGATGGAGAAACCATATACAAATTATCCATAATGAAGAGTTTTGCAAAATCATTAACATATTTTCATAAATTTTGTATAACAGTTTTTAGAGCACTGAAAAAAAGGTTATTTAAATTGCTTATCTGTTCTTGATTTAATTATTGTTAGTGATATTTGTCCAGGAAATTTTCCATTTATTTTTTTTTGGTTTTTATGAGACAGGGTTTCTCTTTATTGTTTTGGAGCAGAAGAATATAGTCTGGAAATATGCAAAAACTAAACAAAATACAATCTAATGAATCTATTGATTTCCTCAGTGTCTGTTGTTATGTCTATGTTTTTATTTCTGATTTTGTTTATTTGTATATTCATAGTCTGTCTTTGGTAAGTTTGGATAAATGTTTGTCTATCTTGTTGATTTTCTCAAAGAACCAACTTTGTTACATTGATTCTTTGTGTTGTTTTCCTAGTTTCTACTTTATTAATTTCATCTCTGAATTTAATTATTTCTTGGCATCTGCTCCTCGGTGGTGAGTTTGCTTGCTTTTGTTCTAGGGATTTCAGTTTTGTTGATAATTCTCTACTGCAACTATTTTCCAGTTTCTTCATGTGGGCACTTAGTACTATGAACGTTCCTCTTAGAACTGCCTTCAAAATGTCCCATAAGTGGGAATGTTCCTGTCTTCATTCTCACTGATTTCTGGAAAGTCTTTAATTTCTTTTTTAATTTTTTCTTTGACCTAGGATTGGTGCAAAAGTGTATTATTAAATTTCCATGAGTTTGCAGGTTTTCTGCGGTTTGTGTTATTGTTGAATTCTATCTTTTAGGCTTGATCGTTCAATAAGACACACAGAGTTATTTCTAATTTTTTGTACCAGTTGATGTTTTCTATGTTGCCGAATATGTGGCTGATTTTGACAAGGTCCCCTGTGGATCTGAGAAGAAGGTATATTCTGTTGAGTTTGGATAAAATGTTCTATAGATGTCTGTTAAACCCAATTGGGTTATAACTTCTATTAGGTCCTTCATATCCATGATAAGTTTCTGTCTTGTGGTCCTGTGTAGTGATGAGAGTGGGGTGTTGAAGTCTCCCACTACAAGTGTGAGAAGTTTTATATGTGCTTTGAGTTTTAGTAATGTTTCTTTTATGAATGTGGATGGCTTTGTATTTGGAGAACAGATGTTCAGAATTGAGACTTCATCTTGGTTGATTTCTCAGCAGAAGGATGGATTCTGTCTTTGAATCCATTCTGTTAATCTGTGTCTTTTTATGTGCGAGATAAGACCAGTAACATTGAGGGAAATTAATGACCATTGATAGCACATCCTTGTTTGTTTTGGAATGTTTGTTGTTGTTGGAATGGTATGTGGATTTCCACCACTTTTTCTTTTGCCTGTTGGTAAAGAGGGATTATCTACTGCCTATGTTTTTCTGGTAGTAGGTAACTTCCTAGGGTTTGAGTTTTCCTTCTTGAATTTTGTTTAGTGCTGGGTTAGTGGATATGTATTATTTAAATCTGGTTTTGTCATGAAATATCTTGTTTTCTCCATCTATATTGATTGAAAGCTTTGCTGGTTATAGCAGTCTTGGCTGGCATCTGTGGACTCTTAATGTTGGTAGAATATGTATCCAGGACCTTCTGGCTTTCATAGATTCCATGGAGAAATCAGGTGTAATTCTGATAGGTTTGCCTTTATATGTAACTTGGCCTTTTTCCCTAGCTACTCTTAATACTCTTTCTTTATTCTGTATGTTTGTGGCCTTGAATATTATGTGGCAAGGGGACTTTTTTGGGGTCCACTCAATTTGGTGTTCTGTAACTTCATTGGCATGTCTTTCTTTAGGTTGGGAAGGTTTTCTTCTATTATTTTGTTGAATATGTTTTCTGGCCCTTTGAGGTGGGTTTCTTCATCTTCTTCTATACCTATTTTTCTTAAGTTTGGTCTTTTCACGGTGTACCATATTTCCTGGATATTTTGTGTTAGGGAATTGTTGGACTTAAATTTTTCTTGGTCGATGGATCTAATTCTCTTAGTGTACCTTCATCACCTGAGATTCTCTCTTCCATTTATTGCATTCTGTTTGTTAGGCTTGCATCTGTAGTACCTGATCATTTTCCCAGCTTTTCTATTTACAACATCCCTTGAGAATGTGTTTTTTATTGTTTCTATTTCAGATTTCAGCCTTTGCACTGTTTGAATTGTTTCTTGCAATTTTTGTTTTGTCGTTTGCTCCATTTCTTGTATTTTTGGATTTTTTTCTTCCATCTCTTTAATGAATTTTCTTAAATCGTCTTTGAGAACCTCTGTCATTTCCATGAAGTTTTTTTATGTCATGTTATTCTCTTCTAATTCATTTGCGTTTAGTTGTTCCAGTCTTCTTGGTGTAGAATCTCTTGGCTCTGGCCATGTCATTGGTTTTTCATTGATCCTTATGTCTTTATATTGTCTCCTACCCATCCATCCATTCTTGCAGTGGGTTCCAGAGGGTGCCTCTTCCTCTACTGAAGGGTGTGGCATCAAGGTTCCCTTCTGTTTTGTGTTGGAATGTCCACTGTTCTGGTAGCTCTTCACTTCCTGGTCTCATGGGAGAAAAAATGGACTAGGATCCTGGGGTGCTTTCTATCCCTTGTGTTATTCCCCTGGCACAGTTGTGTGGCCTGGAAACAGGACCTGATAGACATTTTCACGTGGGTGGATCAGGAGACTAGGATGCTATGGTTTGTTTGCTCCTGCCTCTGTGATGGAAGCCACTGGGATAGTCTCTGAGCCGCAGCAGCTGGTCTATTCCTAGTTCCATGGATGGCGCATGGAAACTATGGTATCTTAGCTCTTGCCACCTCTGCCTGGATGAAAGACTTAGTGGCAGAGACCAGGCCCAGGCAGGTTGTCCAGAAATGGTCCCTGGCTTACCTAGACCCATGGGAGGGGCAGGAGCCTAGGGAGCATTGGTTTCTGCTGCTGGAATAAAAGATGCAGTGGAAGAACCCAAACATAGGCAGCCAGTCTAGTCCTAGTTTTACTTCAGTTTTTTTTAAATTGGAGAACAACTCTTTAAAAAGAAGATTGATGTCTCAGCAATAGTTTCAGGTCAGCAAGATATACTCTTGAGGGCAGGCTATACCACCAACCCCTGGTGACCATGTACCTTACAAATCCTTCTTTGCTCCCAATCCCACCCAATTGGTAGTGGCAACTGTAGCTGCTTGGGACACAAAAAATACTGAACATGGAACTCAAATATGATTTATCCACTTCCCACCCAGAACATGTGTCCACCTAGCCCTTGCTCCTGGAGCAAAACAATGGGGCTTTCCTCCCACCATCTCAGGCATATTAGCATGTCTGCAGCATAAAATCCTGCAATAATTCTATACTAACCACCCCAATGTGACCCTGAAACTCAAATTCCAAAAACTCACCAATTCCCACTGACTTCAGTAAGGCCCTGAGTAATATATATCAAAAGGCAGAAAAAATGGTGTTAAATTAATTTTGGCCAAGATGATTGAGGCCCCTAAGAAAGAAAAGAATTTTCTAATGGAATGGAGGAGTTCACTTGCCCTCTTGGAGATCTCACGGCCTGGGGATTGTGGGCATTTTGACTCAACCTAGCATGACCAAACCATCCAGAGGGTTCTGACATTGTTTAGCAGTCCCAACACCACTCAGAGGAGAGGTTAGCATGGAGCCATGTTCCAGGCACTACGTCCACTTATGATCCTTGAGATCTCCTAGCTCTTGACTATGGGTATGTCAACTTGCCCCCTGTGGACGAAAGACACAGGGAATCTACTAAATTTGCTGTGGTAGTCCTGCTACAATCAGGGGAGATTGAATGTATTCCCCAGTCTCAGGCCTGACTTACACTTGCACTCTTTGTGTTCACTTGGCCTCGGGATGGTGAGCAGGTTGATTCGGGACACCAAATAGAGTGGATCACAAAACATCTCACACACTAATAGGAGACTTCAACACTCTGCTCTCTGCTCTAGTCAGGAACTCCAGACAGAAACTGAACAAAGAAACAAAAGAACTAATAGTTATTACCCAATTGGGTTTAACAGACAACTATAGAACATTCCACCCAAACACAAAGGGATATACCTTCTTTTCGGCGACACATGGAACCTTATCTAAAATTGACCACATAATAGTAAACATAGCAAATCTGCACAGAAATAACAAAATTGGAATAACCCACAGTGTCTTATCAGACCACCATGCATTAAAATTAGAATTCAACAATAACACAAATCACACAAACATACAAACTCATGGAATTTGAACGATGCACAATTGCAACATCCCTGGATAAAGGAAGAAATAAAAAAGTCCCCTCACCACATAATAATCAAGAAATATCCACAAAACAATGCACACCATGATAAGGCCAACTCTAAGAATAGTAGGTATAGAAGAAACTAAATAAAGAAACCCAACTCAAAGGTGTAGAAAACATAAGGAAATCATGGAAGAAAGCTCGCACAACCTAAAGAAAGAAATGCCAATGAAAGTTCAAGAAGCTAGCAGAACACCAAATAGAGTGAACCAAAAAAAGTTTCTCCCCACATAAAGATCAAACCTGAAACACACAGAATAAATGATATTCACAGCAGCAAATCAAAAAGTCCATCTAACATATAAAAGAAAACATATCAGAATTATACCTGACTTCTCAATGGAAAATTTGAAACATAGAGTGTCCTGGATCGATATTCTATCAATACAAAGAGAACACAGATACCAGCCAGACTGCTATACCAAGCAAAACTTTCAATCACTATAAATGAAGAAAACAAGATATTGAATAACAAAAGTAGATTTAAACAATATACATCCACTAATCTAGACCTACAGAAAGTACAAGAAGGAGTACCTAATGATGTTAACTACAATCCCAGAAACAGCAGCAATAGATAATCCCACTTCACCAAAAGATAAAAGAAAAAGCAGGGTAAATCCACCCAATACTACCACCACCAACAACAAAAACAAACAAGAATTAACAATCAATGGTCATTAATTTTTCTCAATATTATTGGTCTTAACTAACCTATAAAAATACACGAGTATTAGATTAGATACAAAGACAGATCCCATCCTTCTGCTACATAAAAGAAACACACATGGAATTCAATGAGAATGAAGACACAACATACACAAACTTATGGGACACTTTGAAATCAGTGTTGACAGGAAAGGTTATAGCACTAAGTGCCCACATGAAAAACTGGAGAACAGTCATACTAAAGAATTAATAGCACAGCTGAATGTTCTAGAACAAAAAGAAGAAAACTTACCCAGGAGGAGCAGACGCCAGGAAATAATCAAATTGAGGGCTGAAATCAATCAAGTAGAAACCAGGAAAACACTGAGAAGAATCAATGAAACAAAGAGTTGGTTCTTTGAGAAAATCAACAAAATACACAAACCTCTGTCCAAACTAACCAAAAGATAGAGAGAGAGCATGCTAATTAACAAAATCAGAAACAAAAAAGGGGGCAGAACAACGGACTCTGAGGAAATCCAGAGAATCATCGGGCATACTTTGAAAATCTATTCTCCACAAAATTCGAAAATATAAAGGAAATGGACAATTTTCTAGATAGATATCACTTGCCAAAACTAAATCAAGAGCAGATAAACAATCTAAACAGACCTAATACCCTTAATAAAATAGAAGCAGTCATCAAAAGTCTCCCAAACAAAAAAAAAAGCACAGGCCCAGATGGCTGCAATGCAGAATTCTGCCTGAAATTCAAAGAAGAGCTATTTCCAATACTCCTCAAAGTATTCCACACAATAGAAGCAGGAGGCTCACTACCAAAATCTTTTTATGAGACTACAATTACCTTGATACCCAACCAACACAAAGACACAACTAAGAAAGAGAACTATAGACCAATTTCCGTCATGAACATCGATGCAAAAATACTCAATAAAATACTCGCAAACCGGGATCAAGAACACATCAGAAAAATCATCCACCATGGTCAAGTAGGCTTCATCACAGGAATGCAGGGATGGTTCAACATTAGAAAATCTATCAATGTAATCCACCATATAAACCAACTGCAAAAGAAAAACCACATGATCATCTCACTAGATGCTGAAAAAGCCTTTGAAAAAATCCAGCACACCTTCATGATAAGGGTTCTAGAGAGATCAGGGATAACAGGAACATACCTGAATATAATAAAATCAATATACAGTAAACCAACAGCTAACATCAAACTAAATGGAGAGAAACTCAAAACAATTCCTCTAAAATCAGGAACAAGACAAGGCTAACCACTCTCTCCATATCTCTTCAGTATTGGACTTGAAGTTCTAGCTACAGCAATAAGACAACAAAACGTGATAAAGAGGATACAAATAGGAAAAGAAGAAGTCAAACTTTCACTATTTGCAGATGATATGATAGATTACATAAGTGACCAGAAACACAATGCAAAGGAACTCCCAGAGCTGATAAACACCATAAGCAATGTTGCAGGACACAGGTAAACGCAAAAAATTCAGTGGCCCTATTATATACAGATGATGAAGTGACTGAGAAAGAAATCAGGGAAACCTCACCCTTTACAATAGCCATAAACAGAATCAAATACCTCAGGATAATATTAACCAAGGAAGTGAAAGACTTGTATAATAAGAACTTTGAGTCTGCAAAGAAAGAAATCAAAGAGGATACCAGAAAATGGAAAGATCTACCAAATTCTTGGATTGGTAGGATATACATAATAAAAAATGGCAATCTTGCCAAAAGTAGTCTACAGATACAGTGCAATGCCTATCAAAATTCCATCACAATTCTTCAAGGACCTGGAAAGAACATTAATCAACTTTATATGTAAAATCAAAAGGCCCAGGATAGCCAAAACAAGCCTATACAATAAAGGAACTTCAGAAGGCATCACCATCCCTGACTTCAAGCTCTATTATAGAGCTATAGTCCTGAAAACAGCTTGATATTGTCACAAAAATAGGCAGGTAGACCTATGGAACCGAATTGAAAACCCTGATTGTAACCCACACACATATGAATATTTGATTTTTGACAAAGAAGCTAAAAGTACAGGAGACCACTTCCTAAACATAACACCAGTGGCACAAACACTAAGATCGACAATTAACAAACGGGACCTCCTGAAACTGAAAAGCTTCTGTAAGGCAAATGACACTGTCAACAAGACAAAAAGGCAGTCTAAAGAATGGGAAAAATATTCACTATCCCCACATCTGACAGAGGGCTAATCTCCAAAATTTACAAAGAACTCAAGAAGCAAGTCTCCAAAACACCAAAGGATCCAATTAAAAGTTGGGGTACAGAAGTAAATAGAGAATTCTCAATAGAGGAGGCTAAAATGGCGAAGAGACTTTTGAGAAATTGCTCAACATCCTTAACCATCCAGGAAATGCAATTCAAGCCAGCTCTTAGATACCATCTTATTCCTGTCAGAATGGCTAAAATCAAAAACACCAACGACAATTTATGCTGAAGAGGATTTGGTAAAAGGGGAACACTCCTCCGTTGCTGGTGGGAGTGCCAACTTGTTCAGCACTTTGGAAATCAGTGTGCAGATTCCTCAAAAAAATGGGAATAAACCTACAAGACCCAGCATCTCCACGCTTAGGCATATATCCAAAAGATGCCCATTCATACAACAATTTGTCTGATCCACTATGTTCATAGCAGCATTATTTGTAATAGCCAGAAATTGGAAGCAACCTAGATGCCCCTCAACTGAAGAGTGTATAGAGAAAATATGGTACATTTACACCATGGAGTAGTATTCAGCAGAAAAAAAACAATGGATTCCTGAGATATGCAGGAAAATGGATGACACTAGAAGAAACCATACTGAGTGAGGTAACCCAGTCACAAAAAGAGAAACTTGGCATGTATTCTGTCATATATGGATTTTAGACATAGATCTGGTGAGTGCCAGCCTACAATCCCATGGCCAGATAGTCAGGGAATCAGAACCTTCATTCAGTGGCTGATGGAGCAGAGGCAGACTCCCATGGCTAAGCACTGAGCTGAACTGAAGAAAGCCAGTAACAGAGAGGGAGGACTGATGACCAAAGGGATTAATACTGGGCTGGTTTATCCTCCAGAAACAGCAGACATGACAAGGGTTAACTTGATCAGCATAGGGCTGATCAAGGCCCCCCCTGAATGAGGGTGTCAGTGAGGTGGCCTAGGCAATCCATGCAGCCTTTGGTAGTTTACCAGTATTTATTCCTGGCATACAAATGGACATTGATTTCCCACCCCACAATGAGAGATGCACTCTCACCCTGGACACTTGACGGAGGTTCTAGGTCCTGTCCTGGATGAAATGACAGACTATGAACACCCACATGGAAGAACTCACCCTCCCTGGGGAAAGCAGGGTGTATTTGTTGGGTGGTGGGGGGGGTTGGGAGGAAGGGAGGGATAGGGAAATGGACGTGAGATTGACATGTGAAGAAACCTCGTTTCTAATTTGAATTTAAATTTAAAAATATTTTTAATAAAATAAGAAGTAAGCTACCCTTCTAAAGGGAAAGCCTTCAAAATAAACTATCCTTAAAAAACACTTTTACATGAACTCTTGCCAGAAATGCTTCTGTGGTTTCCTGACATGGGAAGGCAAGGAAGAGAATGCTTAATCTCATTTCCTAAAATTCACGACTGCTTCCAGACTTATGAGTTATGTTCAAGATACACATTCAGAGTTATATCTTTGAATATTCAATATTAAGAGGAGGAAAATCATATGTACTTTTTATTATAAAAAATATACTGCCATGTTTGAAATATATAAAAGAGCTGCAGAGATGGCTCAGAGGTTAAGAGCACTGACTTTTTGTCCAGAGGACCAGGGTTCAATTCTCATCATTCATATGGTAGCCCACATCTTTTCGTATGTGAAAGATCTGACACCCTCACACTGATAACCATGTATCCAAAACACCATTGTATATAAAATAAGAATAAATAATTAAAGAAAGAGAAAATTAAAACTGCTTTTATACCAAATGTGAGCTTCAGAAGAGTCACAGGGGAAAAGCATGGTCTGCAGGAAGGAAATACTGAGAGTGTTTACAGAACCCCCTACTGTTGCACACTCAGGCTGGCTCATATGAACAGCTCAGGCAGTAAAGTACTGTGTGCAAAGCATGAGGCCCTGAGCTTGCATTCCCAACATTATGTAAAAGCTGAGTGCATCTTTGAACTCAGTGCTGTACTGGTGGAGAGACAAATCCATAGAACCTGTTGGCCAGCCAGGTTCACCAATTAATGAATTCCAGATATTGCGAGAACTACTGTATCAGAAAAGAAAGTAGTAAGCCACTCAGGAAGATGGCCACATACATACACATGCCTGCATGAAAATACACTCATATGAGCAAGTACATACAACACATCCATAGAGAGATAATGATAGCCTTGCATGTACTGTGCTATCACACTCAGGAAGCCAGCCCGAGCTACACTGGAAGATAATCTCTTTCTCTCTGAAAACTGTGATGATATATTATTTATGATTTAGTGAAGTTTCCCTGAGGATTCAAAAAGCAAAGTCAGCAACCAGCTATAGAGGTCAAGAGGTGATGGCACACACCTTTAAACCCAGGATTCTGGAGATAAAGACAGATGGGTCTCTCTGAATTCAAGGCCACCCGGTTAACCCCAGGACCCATGAGAGGTATATAAAACAGGATTAAGGTCTCAGTATCAGGCATGCATTCTCTACCCACATTGAGGAGAGGAAAACATTCAGTCTCAGGTTTCCCCAGTCACACTGAGGAGAGGCAGCATGATCAGCCCATTCAGCCTGAGATAGTGGTAAGAGCTAGTGGCCTGCTACTTTGCTTTTCTGACCTTCAGCTTGAAGTCTGAACCCAATATCTGTCTTTTGCTCTTTTATTAATTGATGTTATGAAAACAATTGGAGGCAAAAAACACCATCTTGTTGGTAAAATACAACACCTACCACCGCTTATTCCATTTTGACTTCTCTAGGAAACAACGACCACTGATATTATTATCTGCAGTGTAATGAGTGATACAGAATGCAATTTCATAGAAAGGTCTCTTTTCCCCCACAAATCAATAACTGTGTGTGCACATTACCATGTGACTTCTAAGTATAGCTTCTTTTACCTACATCTAGGTTGCTAACAGTGCAAATAGATAGTGTCCTAGTCCACCAAATCAATTCGTATGAGGCAGTCTTTAGCACAAACACTGAGCCTAGTTTCATAAAAATACAATCCTACCACTAAAGGAAGAGAATTGTGAACTCAAGGCCAGGACAAGCTACTGATTTCCAAACCATATCTCAAAATGGTAAAAATATAATGTTCTTGATAAACATAACCACTTCCCTTTCTTTTGGAGATAAAGACCTAATATATAACACAGGTTGGCCTTGAATTCATGAACTTCTTGCCTCAGTCTCCAGTCACCCCCTACCAGTGCCACAGGCAGAGTGACCGAGAAAACTTCACCCTGTAGAAAGATGGATCTCTATAGCCTACTGCACCAAGGGGAGGTAGGGAAAACAGTCTTCCAGGAGGGACAACGGAAGACTTGGCACTTTTTTTGCAGAACTTGATCCCTTCTCAGAAAGGTCAGGAATACAGTGCTGCCTCTGAACACACCCCAAGAATGCACACATGTTTATACACAAATCCATGTGTACACACAGACATGATAAAGTAAATAGAGGCAGAGATACTCAAATAAGACTTGGGAAAAACACACAGCTGTCCTCCTTGACCTATTAATGCTTACAAGAGGTTTATCTGAAATAGACATCTGTTTCTTTTGCATTGCTCCTTGCAATGAACAAACCTAACTGAACTGTTTCCCTGAGAATCCTAGGGCTTAGCAAGCAAATAACGGCACCCATTAACCAGCTGATGGAAGGTTCTACTCAGGGCATGAGACTTGGGAGTTAAAAGGGGACAGTGGTGTAGGATTGGAGCATCTGATACCATCTTCAGATAGTTACACAGGTAGGAACTATACCATACAATATTATGATAGTGTCTGAAGATGGCCAGAGGAAATGCATTCTATGCTGAAATTTAACAGTTAGGAAATGAAAAAACGAAAAATCCCACTACTCCTCCATGCCACACCACTGGCACAGATGGGTGACCATGTCTAAAGGAGCCACAACACTGTGTTGTGGCTGAACGAGGTATCCTCTAGCCTCAAAATTACTTTTTCTCCTAGAAATGGTATAAGTTACACTTTTCAGACTGCCATAAACTCTCGCTTAGGCCATCCCTGCTCCCACAAGCTGGCATTACTGGAGTGTGCCACCCAGCTGAGCCCAATCCCGGTTGAATCATTTAAAGGGGTACACGCACCGCAGACACATGTTTGACAGGTCTCTTGATTTCCCAACAGCCAAAGCTCGATCAACAACAATAACCGGATCAGCTCCTCCCTTTCCCAAGCATCACCCTCCTCCCTCTTTCTGCATGATTGCATGCAAACCCTCTCACCTCTGGCTTTTCTCTTTACTCTCCAGATGCCCTCTACATGCGGGCGGCTCAGCTTAGCTCAGCTCATCTATCCAAGACAATGTTCTCTTCCTCCCCCCCCGACGGCACACTTATCCAGCAGCTTCCAGTTGCCAGTGGAAGTGTCCATCCCTCTCTTTGGGTCTGCTCTGGGGAACTGGGCGTGGCCGGAAGAGTGGGTGATTGACTCTACCCAGGGGCAGCACCAGAGAAGCAAGACTGAGTAGGACTGGAATGTCAGGGTTGCTACATGGGCCTCTTGCACAACATGGAGAACTGCATCCTTGTGGGGTGAGGATCAGTTCCTGGAGAAAGTTTGGCTGGCTACTGAGGACTTGAGAGGGGAGAAAGGCATGGAAAGAAATGCTTGGAAATGACTGGGTAAAGAGTGTGGGCGGTTTAACTCTTGAATCCCAGGCATCAGGCTGGGAATCCAGCATGGGACTGATCAAGACCCCCTGAATGTGAGTGTCATTGAGGAGGCCTAGGTAATCTATTGAGCCTTGGGCAACAAATCAGTACCCATCCCAAATATACACATGGACTTTGGACTGCCATCGAACAATGTGAGGTGCACTCTCACCCTGAACCCTTGGGGAAGGGTCTAGGCCCTGTCCTATATGAAATGACAGATGATGGACACCCCCATGGAGGTCCTCACCCTCCCTGGGGAAATGAAGGGATAATGGGGGGGTTGTGGTGAAGGTATGGGAGGAGGGGAGGGAAAGGGAGAGGGACCTGGAACTGACTTGTGAAGCAACCTTGTTTCTTATCTAAATTTAAACTGAAAAATAAATAAAATAAAAAAATAAAATAAAAAGCAAAAAAGAGTGTGGGCGGGGCCTTGGACCAAGTGTTGGAGTAGCAGGTAGGACTGGGATAGCATGCTCGTGGGTAGTGCAAGAGAAATGGGGGAACTGGGCAGAACCCAGTTAAATGAGAGGGTTAGGGGCCAGGCTTGCTCTCCTTTCAATGTTCCCAGTCCCTGTCTGTTTTCCCATAGGATCCCGGATCTTATAGTGCAGTATCAATGAGTAGCTACGCAGGGTAGGAGAAACAGAGCCCGTAGTGAATAGGAGCAAGCGTTCTATTTTTTAATTTGAAAATTTTATTTAAAACAATTGACTTTTTAAAGCATTATAAATATTTTCTGTTACCAAAAAGAATTGCATTTGCCAAAGACCTTAATGGGTGGAACTGATGATCGATGCTGACACCTTTCCTCTTCATAATAAAAAATAGCAATTTATAAACACTCCAAGTGCTTTTTGGATTGGACATTTGAAACAACGTGTAAACCATATTTCTCATTCTCTGTTGAATGCTTTTATAGTATGTACTTTAAATAGAAGCAAATGCTTGCATTCAAATGCATGGTTTAAAAGATACTTGTAACAGCAGCATTCAAATACAACTATGGAAAAACAATAGAATTAATTTGAGGAATGTCTAATGAACACATTTTCTTCTCATTTTCATCAGGTGGAAGATCTACATTTCACCATTGATTTCCAAATTTCCAATGGAAGTACACATAGAATTCAACAACTTATCACGAGCACAGAACAATGAAATGCACTGGGCTTATCTGGTGTTTCAAAGTTTTTCATATTCAAAATTCACTTTTTAAAAATTTTTGGTTCTATTCAAGACAGGGTTTCTCTGTATTGTTTTGGAGGCTGTCCTGGATCTCGCTCTATAGACCAGGCTGGACTCGAACACACAGAGATCCACCTGCCTTTGCCTCTAGAGTGCTGGGATTAAGACCATATGCCACTACCTCCTGGCCAAACCTTTGGATCTTTAAAGAAGGAAATTAAAGAAGACACAAGAAAATGGAAAAATCTCCCATGCTATATGATAGGTAGGATCAATATATTAAAAATGGCAATCCAGCCAAAAGCAATCTACAGACTCAATGCAATCCCCATCAAAATTCAAGCACAATTCTTCACAGACATTGAAAGAAAAATTCACAACTATATATGGATAAGCAACACATCCAGGATAGCATACACAAGGCTGGGCAACAAAGCAACATTTGGAGGCATCACCATTCCTGGTTTCAAGCTCTATTATAAAGATATAGTACTGAAAAAAGCTTTGTATTTGCACAAAAATTATCAGGTAGACAAATGGAATCGAATTGAACAGCATGCGATTAATCTACAAACTTATGAACAGCTGATTTTCAACAAAGAAGCTGAAATTATACAATGGATAAAAGATAGCATCTTCAACAAATGGTGCTGGAAAAACTGGATATTGTCATGTAGAAGACTGCACATAGATCCATGTCTATCGCCATGTGCAAAAAGTAAATTCAAATGCATCAAAGACCTCAACTTAAATCCAGCCACACAGAACCTGTTAGAATGGAAAGTGGGATGCATCCTTGAACAAATTGGTACAGGAGCCTACTTCCTGAACATAACACAAGTAGCACAAACTCTGGGATCAACAATTAATAAATGGTACCTCCTGAAACTGAGTAGCTTCTGTAAGGCAAAGGACACATTCAGCAAGACAAAAATAACCGCAGAAATTGGTAAAAGATATTCATGAACCCCACATCTGACAGAGGGCTGATCTCTAAAATTTACTAAGAACTCAAGAAGCAAATCTCCAAAACACCAAAGGACCCAAGTAAAAAGTGGGGCCTGAACTAAATAGACTATTCTCAATAGAGGAGTCTAAAATGGCTGAGAGACACTTATGAAAGTGTTCAACATACTTAGTCATTATGGAAATACAAATCAAAACAACCCTGAGATGTCATCTTACTCCTGTCAGAGTGGCTAAAATCAAAATCACCAATTACAGCTTCTGCTGGAGAGGATGTGGAGAAAGGGGACACTCGTCCATTGCTGGTGGGAGTGCAAACTCGTACAGCCACTTTGGAAATTAGTATGGAGATTCCTCAACAAAATGGGAATCAGTCTACCACAAGAACCAGTAATTCCACTCCTAGGCATATACACAAAAGATGCCCATCCATTCAAAAAGTGTCTGCAGGACTATGTTCATAGCAACATTATTTGTAAGAGCTAGATCCTGGAAGTAGCCTAGATGCCAAACAACTGAAGACTGGATAGAGAACATGTGGTCCATTTACACAATGAAATTATACTCAGGAGAAGAAACAATGGAATTTTGAAATTTGCAGGCAAATGGATGGCACTAGAAGAAACCATCCTGAGTGAGGTAACACAGACACAAAAAGACAAATATGGTATGTACTCAATCACATATAGATTTTAGACATGGACCAGGAGAGTGTCAGCCTACCATCACAGGGCCAGTGATTCTGGGAAACAGGGAGTTTCCCAAGAGATATGCATCATGCCCCAGAGAAGTGGAATGAGGCAAGATCTCCTGAGCAGATTGGGAACACGGGGGGAGGGGAGAGGGAACCAGGAAAAAGACTGGGGGATAAGAGGAGGTTAGAATAAGACATGGGGAAGCAGGAAAGTTGAGTCGGGGTATGAATAGAGAAGAGCAGGTTAAGAGATACCAT
Source organism: Mesocricetus auratus (assembly GCF_017639785.1). Lineage (NCBI taxonomy): Eukaryota > Metazoa > Chordata > Mammalia > Rodentia > Cricetidae > Mesocricetus > Mesocricetus auratus. The sequence continues at coordinate 9,781 of NW_024435404.1, read as the reverse complement.
AATAGATTGAGTCATTATATCTTTAAGGAGAGAGCTGACACTAGTGAGATTTCCAGAGATCTAAAAGGATAACTCCAACTGGAAAACTAAGCAAAAGTGGAAAGAATACATCAATAGTCCCTACCTGATGTTTAGGTTGATGGCTACCTGGCTACCTTACATGCCATCCTATAGCCTTCATCAAGTGACTGATGGAGAAAAGACAGATACTCACAGCTAAACACTGAAATGACCCCTGGAACTCAGTGACAGAGATGGAGGAGTGATCAGTAAAGGAGTCAAGACCATGTTGGTGAAACCCACAAAACAGCTGACTGTAAAGGGGTAACTCTTGAACCTCAGACTGGTGGCTGAGAGGCCAAAAGGGGCCTGATCCAGACTCCATGAATGTAGTGTCAGTGAGAAGGCCTCACAAATCTCTGGGGCCTTGGGTATTCGATTAGTGTTAATCATGTGGTACAAATGAACTTTGGGAATCCGTTATACATGGAGGGATGATCTGACAGGCTGGACTCATGGGTAAGGGCCTGGGTCCTACCCTGGGTGAAATTATAGACTATGGAGATCACCCAAAGGAGGCCTCAACCTCCCTGGGGAATGAGGGGATTGGGCTGGGAGTGGGGCTTATGCTGGTGGAGGGACATGGGAGGAGGGGTAGGAGAGGGAGATGGGATTGACATTTGAAGCATGCATGTTTCTAATTTAAATAAAAACATAAAAAATAATAATATGGTTGGATGATAATGAAATAAGCAGGACTTGGACTTGTCTTTCAATCAGGAACAAGACTTGACTGGATATACACAAGGATTTTGTGCAACCTGCAAAAGAAGGACAAGGGAAAATATAAATAAAAGGAATATGAAATGGAAAAATCGAACATATTCAACAAATGGTACTGATATGATTGGCTGTCAACATGTAGATTAATACAAATAAATCCATATCTATTGCCATGCACAAAACTCAAGTCTAAATGGATCAAAGACCCATATCAATCCATCCACACTGAACTTCTTAGAAGATTAATAGTGGAATACATTTAAATGCATAGGCACAGGATACAACATCCTAAATAAAACACCAGTAGGACAGACACTGAGAGCCATGATCAATAAATGGATTATTCTGAAGCTGAGAAGCTTCTGTAAAGCAAAGAACACAGTTAGCATGACAAACTGACTGACTCCTTATAAAATTGGAAAAGATCTTCAGCAATCCCATATCTGACAGAGGGATGGTCTTCAAAATATACAAAGAACTCAAGAAACTAGACATCAAACTACCAAATAATCCATTTAAACAATGGGGTACAGATATAAACAGAGAATTCTCAACAGAACAATTTCAAATGGTAGAAAGACACTCAAGGAAATGCTCAACATCCTTAGTCATCAGAGAAATGCAAGCAAAACTACGCTGAGATTCCATCTTACACTGATCTGAATGGCTAAGAATGAAAGTACCAGTGACAGCTTATGCTGGAGAGGATGTGGAGAAAGGGGAAACACTCCTACATTGCTGGTGGGCATGCAAACTTGTAGAGCTGCTGTGGAAATCATTATGGCGGTTTCTCAGAATATTAGGGATCAACCTACCTCAAGCCCATGTAATATCACTGTTGCGGCATATACCCAGTGGAGATACACTCTAACCACAAGGACATTTGCTGAAGTACGTTCATAGCAACATTATTTGCAATAGCCAGATGTTGGAAACAGCTAAAATGTCCCTCAATCAAAGAATGAATAAAGAAAAATTGGTATATTTACATAATGGAGGACTAGACATTGGTAAGAAACAAGGGCATTCTAAAATTCACAGGCAAATGGACAGAACTAGAATAAAAACCATCCTGCATGAGGTAACCCTAAACCAGAAAGATAAATATAGTATATACTCACTCAAAAATACATACAAGACTTAGAGAAAAAGATACCCAGCCTACAGTCCACAACACCAAAGAGTTTAGAACCCTCTTCCAGAAAAAATGGAAGCCAATGCAGAAATTCACAAGTATCCAATAGTCCACACTCCTGGAGAACAATCAAAGTGAGGGAGCACCAATATTATGAAAAAAGAGTCAAGATCATGATGATTAAACCAACAGAAAAGGCTGACCTGAGCTAGTGAGAGATCACTGACTCAGTCTGACAAATGGGGAACCTGCATAAAACCAAACTTGACTCCCTTAATTTAGGTGACAATGGTGCAACTGGGACAATATATGAGGGCACTGGCAGTGGGTCCAAGACTGAACACTTATGCACAAATTGACTTAGTGAAGACCATTCTATATAGAGAGATACCTTGCTTGGGTATCACTTGGAAGCCTGTGACAATGTTAAATTTAGGAAATTCAGTGAAGCAGTTTTCTTATATGGTATGCAGTGACCATTTGTGAAAAATGTAAACACATGGTCTGTTAGTAATTGGGTTATATCCCTGTAGGTTGGATATATTTGATGAAACTGTCCTAGAACCAGCATTACAATTACAATGGACTTACTGACTCAGAGAAGACACTAAGAATATTGAACAAACGGCTAAAGCTAGAGGTAGATATATATACCACAAAAAAATTCTTGGAGAAGATTATTATGCTACTTTAGAAAAGCAATGCCAATATTATGAGATGTCTTGAGTTTAGTCTGTACAGCAGCGTGAATGCTTGAGAAAGAATTGGAGAGGCAGGAAAGAAATTTGAATCATTTACAAAAGTTTTACATGGCTGAAAGTAAACATTCAAGGGCTTTGACAAAGACTGTCATTATCAGTCAACCAAAGGATATTGGACTCAGCTGCTAGATAAATAATAACTGAAACCATGGCTTTTGAAAATGCTAATGCCCAATTGAAAAGGTTAATTAGGTCTTTCAAAGCAAGGTAAATACCTTTAGAGCATTGGATTTGAGATACAATTAACATTGAAATTCAAGATCATGATGATACATGGATAGGACAGGTGATTTCAAAAGGTTTGAAGAAAAATGAAAATATTACATTTTTCTGATTTGTTTTGTTTTGTTTATACAAGACAGGATTTCTCTGTATTGTTGTGGAGGGTGTTGGTGCAGCCCAGCTCGAACTCACAGAGATCCGCCTGCCTCTGCCTCCAGAGTGCTGGGGTTAAAGGCATGGGCAACCAACACGCAGCTGAAAATATTACATTTTTCAATTGAGACAGACAAAGTCACCTAGAAAGGGATTGTAAACAGGGTGTTTCAACAACAATACTTTTTATAAATGTATTCCAAACAGAATCTCCTTCTCTTCTAGATTATACAAAAAGTGTGGAATTGGTCAAATTATTGTAGGTAGACTAGGGATTATCAAGATAATCCTTTGTGTTGAGTGAAATACCTAGAGGGACTTCTATAAAAGCCCTATGCCAAAACCTGTTCACTCCTTTCTTGCCACTGTGGATGAAAGTCCTTACCAGAACTGTAGGCATTTCAGGCTAATTGGATGGGACAGGTATTCTGGCACTCAGGAGACACAGAATACTGAGTAACACACAGCTTAGATTGATAGGTATCCTGGAGCTTGGGAGCCAAGGAATACCACAGGACGCAGTAAGCATAGCAGCTTGCAGCCCTGCCTTAGGGAAAGGCTTCCCCAGTGTATAGGCTCTGCTTCAGTTTAGCAGTTTTGATGCAGCAGGAAGTTTCCTGCCAAGTTGCTAGTATTGAGATTAAAGGCATGGGAAGTGTTACTCTTTTAAACTGATTCAGTTTTATGCATCCCCGAGAAGCCTTGTACTCAGAGAGATCTGTCTACCTCTTTATCCTGAGCCCGAGGATTAACGGTGTGTACCACCACCTCCTAACTTCTGACTTCTTAGATTAAAGGTTTGTGCTTGGCTCCCATGGCTTGTGGCAGGACTTATCAATTCATAAATAATATAGCAGCCTAGAAAATGTTTAAGTAATGAATTCATTATAAAGTATACATGCATACCAATGGTTATATGCAGCATACACATACAAATGGGCAGTAGATTACAGTTAAAAGCAAATAGAACAAAATCAATGCCCATTTGCATACATCCTTCATCAAATTTTCCTATTCAAAGAGTCTATCCACTATTTTTCTATTTACAAAACTGACCAATAAGAATCCATGATTGGATTCAAGATTGAAATGCCACTAGCAAAGTTATATGAGTATTACAAGACACAATGGATTGATAGCCATTAAGCCCTTGTACATAAACCTGTAGTTCCTCACCTCACAAAAGCAAGACAGAACCAACTTAGAGAACTAAAAGACTCGTCCAATCTTCTGACCTGGCTATATCTCCCAAAAAAGATACTGCTTGAATACAACAGAGTGATAAATTGTCTTCCTGCAAAATCTAGAGTTGACTTCTATAAGGAACACAAAACATGATGGTAGATGATCGAGGATATTTTGTGTTTTGTTGCTTTTTTTGAACAAAGCAAATAATTTAGGAGTCAGGACTAATGTCTGCCTTTACTAACCTAGGGAAAGTATAAGTCACCATGTTTGCTTTGTGTGTAACGTCAAGATGTAGAGCAAATACCTGGTATCAAGAAACGAACAGATTTCCTAATTTCTGATTTATTCAGTCTCCTTCCCATTGTCAATACACTTTACATCACGAAGTTCTTCAAAGCTGTTTAATTCGTTGTTTCTTTATATCCAGATAAATGTCATCCTGTTTAAAAAATCTTTGGAAGAGTTTTTCCACATATTATCAATTATCAATGAGGTATTATGTAATAAAAATGTCAAGATGTACTGCAAATGCCTGGTATCAACAAGTTAACATATTTCCTAATTTCTGATTTATTCAGTCTCCTTCCCATTGTCAATACACTTTACATGGTGAAGTTCTTCAAAGCTGTTTAATTCATTGTTTCTTTGTATCCAGAAAAATGTCATCCTGTTTAAAAAAATCTTTGGTGCAGTTTTTCAACATATTATCAATTATCCATGAGACGTTATGTAATAAACCTGCATGTAGACTGTAAAAAACATTATGCTTAAATATAACGATCCAAGGATGAGAACATATTCTATAAATGAGTAAAAGCAAAAGACAAAATTGATCAAATCCAGACCATCAGTGAGATATTGAAAAATAGAAATGGTTAAAACATTTTGTCACTTTAGGATACTTGGGAATGTGGGAATTTGAAGGAATTTTCCTCTGGGCAGATAGAATTCTGGAAGATCAAGGTCACCCTGAGCTACAAGCTTTGATCCTTTGGAAAAGAAACAGAGCCCACACAAAGGTAATCTCTGCACCTGAGATCCCACACCTTTAATCCCAGCACTAGAAAGGAATATATGGCAGGAGAAATCAGGTGCTCAGGACAGTCTGCATCAGTCTGAGGAGCAGTGAAATTGGGAGCAGTATAGAATTGTTGCATCACCCCTTCCTTTTGACCATTGGCTGATGTGAGAATTCTCTGGTCCATTGACACATTTCTTCTCTGATTTTCAGATTTACCCCAATATCTCTCTTGTGTTTTTATTATTTGTGTTACATATGTGTCCAAAAGTTTAGTTGTGGAGGAATTCAGGCAGTGTCTATCTGCACTCTATTTACAAACACCCATTAAGATATGTATCATATGAAATTACTTTAGTGTTGTTCTTGGGTTGGTAGTGTGCTTCTCTTGTATGTGGTACATAAAAGAAGATGTTCATAAATTGGAAATATGCTTCGGATTTGTCTCCAAGTCAATCAGGAACTTTATGTCTATTAGTTTCTGTGCATGAATCAATCTCCTAATTTAATTGACATACTAACAGAAAAAGAGGATGTCTCTTTGGTCATTAAGGAAGGAGCCCTGCTTTCACAGTATTCTTTGCTGTTGCGGCAGTTTACTAAACAGTTGTTAACAAGAAAGACACCTTTATATATTCCTATTGGAAAACATAAATTTGCAAGAACATTTTCAAAACATATCTTTGTAGGGGATCAATTTCTGGTAAGTGATGTCTAGCAAAATCCACAGTAAAAATTCTTGTTAAAATGAACAGTAAATTTTATTTCCTCTAGCAAGAAAAATACGCTATAAAACCCTCCAAATGGCAGCAACCACTGAACACCAATATTCAAATATCTGAGAAAATATGTGTAGGCTGATTTGAACCTACAAAATGCAGATTCTAAACACAAAATTCTCTATACTATTATTGTTTTAATCTAGGTATCTGGAAGAAAATCACAGGTTGAATGATATAAGTTGGAGGATTCTGAACTACAGAATTTCTTTGACGCTCATATAAGGAATTGCATACCCAGAGTCCCAAAGTGTCCTGGTTCAGCTGTCTCTATCTGTGTTTTGCTGACAGTGCTGAGGATAGTAAAGGAACATTTGTGTTTTTGTCATCCTATGTTTCACCCACACTAGTGTCATATAGATATCAAGGACAGTGTTAATAGATGAATGATGAGGAGATGAGCTACTGAATGGAGATAGCTGATTGGTTAACACTGGGGAGATTTCAATGATAAGTAGAAAATAATGTGATTTGTTTTCTAACACTACAGGGAAACTGAGACTCCAGAAGGGCCCAACAAAAATGGATCTAAACAAACTTTCAAAGGAAGAGGGCAAGGGATTCCTAAAACTGTGTGGGATCCCACAAAGAGATGTAAGTATGGGCAAGGTTGGTTAAAAGAGGTTACATGGAGTGAGGTAGAGTACGATTTTCAGTTTCCTTTAAACAGCAACATAACCCATGTCCTAAGTGTATGCAAATGTATTTTCAGGAAATAAGGCAGGCACAGTAACTGCAACAGTGGTCATTTCCCCAAGGGAACATTTCTACTAACTCCAAACTCACCTTTTAAACTCTCATTATTTGAAAAGGACTTGCTAACTTGCAGTATAATCTATTGGGAATGATTTCAGACTGTTGAACCTAAAGGATAGAAGTAACTAGAAAACTGTTTATATTCTCCATGAAAGACTTCTTCCCACCATGAAACACCAATTAATTTTCTCTTTCTTTTTGTCAGATCGATTTGATGACAGAGAAATGGGTAGTTGTTGCCTCTGTGGAGGCTTTGATTCGATTCCCACTGCTGCCAATGGGAAGACCCCACAGCCCGTTGACTTTCAAAGAAGAACAGTCAACCTGCAGTTTCCCAACGACATCCGGATTTCACAAAATAGTGAAGACTAAGAAAAGAGGTAGGAACTGACTTAAGTTGGGAGGGACCTCCGGAAAACAGCTGCCTATGGCATGTAGTTGAGTACAACTATTTTATCTTTGCATGAATAAAGGCTTTTCATTGATGAGTGATTTTGTTTTCTTAAAGTGCAGATGAAACTACTGTTTTTTTATCAGGAATTATGACAATCTTAGCTACATACTCTCACCAGACAAAGTTGTTTTTTAATTATTTGAGAACTACTTTTTGGTAAATAGAACTCTATCACTGAGTAAGCCTTGGAACTTGAAATCACATTGTCATAAGATTCCTAATATTTGAGATTACAGGTCTGTATCATCTGGCATATGTCCTCCTGGATCTATTTGTGAACTGTTTGGTGTAAATTGCACAGTATTTTAGCTTACATATTCATCCTCAGCTTGGTTGTCCAGGCACGTGTTGGTGTAATAATCAACGTGAAGGTAAGTATATGGTTATGTGTATCTTTTCTTTTCTTTTTTTTTGGTTTTTCGAGACAGGGCTTTGCTGTATGTTATCTAGACTATCCTGGACCTCGCTAGGTAGACCGTGCTTTGTCTTAAATGCACAGAGATCCACCTGCCTCTGCCTCCCAAGTGCTGGGATTAAAGGCATGTGCCACCACAGCCTGGCTGTTTATGTGTTTCTGATTGTGAAGTTTAACTGTATTTACAAGCTACCCAACCGAGATTCACAATGCATAGATGGGGCTTATGGATGTAAAAGTAAACAGAAAATAATCATCAGCAATTATGCCGAAAAAAATAAATTTGCTTGACTGTTTATTTGTTTGAGAAATAGTCTGATCAACAGCTACTTAGATGCTGGTATGGTGGTGTATGCCTCTATTGAGAGTAACTACAATTGGGAAAGAAATAGATTTTGGTAATTCATGTCTACAAACAACATTAGAGCCCAGTTGACACTAATCAAATGTAGTTTAAAAAAAGAACAGGGTTTAGAGAGATGTTAAATTGGCTGAAAGCAGTGACTACATTTGAAGAGTGTCTGCTTTCTCTTTACTGCACACAAACAGCATTTCTAGTTCCTCCCCCAGGATACTGAACACAGTCATCTGACCTCTGTAGACATCAGGCAAAAACATGGTTCAGAATCATGTTAGGAGTCGGTAAGCTTAAATCTACATTAGAAAATATAATCTTAAAAGTAAAGAAAAAACAAATTGAAAATAATAGAAAGCAAGCAATTTTGTGTAAGAAACACAACTGGGAGTAAAATCAGGGGAAACTAATTACAAACTGTAGTGTATGCACACATATACAACAATTTCAGTCCTATTAAGTCAGATGCTATTTTCTCAGTAGATTCACAGTAGGCTGAATGTGAGATTCTGGGAACAGGGATATCAGCTCTGAGTGTTCCAAAGTATGTTGTGTTTGACACTAGTTAGGAAATCACTCTAAATCCTGCATCCTAAATTATAGACAAAACACATGTCCATGTGACTTCTCTTTCCTTATCCCATAACTAGGAAGAACAATAATCAATCACTATATGATTTAGACAAGAAGCCACATATTACAAAGCAGATGACAGGGCATTGCATAGAAAATCCTTCTGAAAGACACACAGGAGACATGATTCAGAAGATAAACTGCTTTGGAACAGTGAGAAAAAGGACTAAGCCAGAAGAGGAGAAAGAAACCATGGTAAGTGCATCTGGAACGTTGGGAAACGTTTGTACTATGTATACTTTAGAAAGTGGATTTAAGCATGTTGCTGTGTGTCTATAACTTACTTTCTCTAATAGAAGCTATGTAATCTGGGCAGTCCTCTTCTCTCAACTTATTGTCCAATGAGAGCATCTGATATGCTCCCTTGTACATGCTCAATATCATGAGTAGCCTGATATTTGCCCAGTTTACCGTCTGTGCGTTTTGAATGGCATATATTTACCTATGCACTCAATGCTGAATGAGCTAGGAACTTAGTGCCTCATGCATTCTAAGCATGAGTGTTTTGCTTAAGTAAAACCCAGAATTTACTGATGTATTCTTGTAATGCTCACTACCAATAGCCATTTCATAGATTGGAGAATTTTATCCAATGCTCTACACTTGAACTGTATCACCAAACTTCATTTTACTTTTGGCATTTAGGCCCCATGTCTCCAGCTTTTACTGGTTGACCTGAATCTACCTGAGTGGACAAAGTTTTATTTAAACACATGTTCCTCTCCCTGGATATTTCTGAGTGCTATTTTCAATGTTGGGAGGCACACTATGCTAGCCACGGTAATTATTTATAATCACATTTATTTACCTGTGCAATACTGTATGAAATGTGCCCTGTGAATGAGTGCAGAATTCCTGTCATACTTGGCAGATAAGGGAGTACAATTTGAGGCTGTATCCTACAAGCAATTTTGAATAACACTTAAAGATTTTGTAGGAATTGATAATTATGTCACATTGTATCTAACCCTATAAGGACTCCTCTGTCAACACAGGTAAAAAGCAAGAAATGTTGCTCATTTGCACACACAGCAAGGAGCAAGATGTGTCTCATAAAACACTGGCATGAAGCCCTTCCTGTACAGCCTCTGGGTTCTAACAATGAGAAAGAGATGATGAAACCAATGGA